>NC_054372.1:49975396-50061826 GCF_017654675.1 Xenopus laevis
AAATGCTTTTGAGTACTTACTGGGCATCATCAACTAATAGCAGTCAGTATTTGTTATGTCAGCTTATTTTATTGGAAGATATGACCAGCAGCAATTCTTGCTCTCCATGTAACCTGATAAAGGAGGAATTCATTGACAGATTGAGGCTAGCTAGAGACATGCACAGTACTGAAAATCAATTTCCCATTTCCATGCAATAGTAATGCATGTATTTTCTCTGATAGAGAAGTGTCCTTTGTGTCCTTATTTGAAGTGCTGTCCTGGCAGAAATGCACATTCCTTTTTTCTATGCCAAGAAGCCAAAAGTCCAGAGAAACTGGAAGGTGACCACAGATTGGTCTGTTTGCAGCAGAATTAGTTACTACCTGGGAGCACTAAGCAGGGCAAAATTCTAAATAGCATGTAGCCTTATGGCACTCTGGCCATTATCCAATCTGTAAGGTACTTGGTACCAATAAAATGGGTAATATCATGAAAAGGAAAAGTAATAGAAACGGAAAAATGTCCGTAAATTGCAAAAGTGATAAGAAGAGTCTTTAATATGTTTACCAAGTATTCATAGGGAAAAATAATAATAAAAAATACAATGTTATGTTACAGTCATAGGAAAAAGTTTGGAAACCCCTCCAGCCTGCATAATAATTTACTCCACTTTCAACAAAAAAATATAACAGTGGTATGTCTTTAATTTCCCATGAACATATGATTACTGGGGTGTTTTCTGAACAAAGATTTTTAGTGAAGCAGTATTCAGTTGTATGAAATTAAATCAAATGTGAAAAACTGGCTGTGCAAAAATGTGGGTACTCTTGTAGTTTTGCTAATTTGAATGCATGTAACTGATTACTGGCAACACCAAATTGGTTGTATTAGCTCATTAAGCCTTGAATTTCATCAACAGGTGTGTCCAATCATGAGAAACGGTATTTAAGGAGGCCAATTGCAAGTTGTGCTCTTTTGTTTGACTCTCCTCTGAAGAGAGACAGCATTGGATCCTCAAAGCAACTCTCAAAAGATCTAAAAACAAAGATTGTTCAGTATCATGTTCTGGGGAAGGCTACAAAAAGCTATCTCAGAGGTTTGAACTGTCAGTTTCAACTGTAAGGAATGTAATCAGGAAATGGAAGGCCACAATTACAGTTGCTGCAAAACCCAGGTCTGGCAGGCCAAGAAAAATACAGGAACGACATATGCGGAGGATTGTGAGAATGGTTACAGACAACCCAAAGATCTCCTCCAAAGACCTGCAAGAAATTATTGCTGCAGATGGTGTATCTGTACATTGTTCTACAATTCAGCACAATTTGCACAAAGAACATCTGTATGGCAGGGTGATGAGAAAGAAGCCCATTCTGCACTAACTCCACAAACAGAGTAGCTTGTTCTATGCAAAAACTTATTAAGACAAGCCACAGTCATTTTGGAGACATTTTTTTGTTATTTGGTCATAACAAAAAGAGCTTTGCATGGCAAAAGAAGAACACTGCATTCCAAAAAAACACCTGCTACCTACTGTCAAATTTGGTGGAGGTTCGATCATGCTGTGGGGCTGTGTGGCTAATTCAGGGACTGAGGGTTGGATGAATTCAATCTAATATCTACAAATTCTTCAGGATAATGTTCAAGCATCAGTCACAAAGTTTAAGTTATAAAGGGGTTGGATATTCCAACAAGACAATGACCCTAACACACTTTGAAATCTACAAAGGCATATTCTGGAATATAATATTCTGGAATATAACTACAATATTCTGGAATAGCCGTCACAGTCCCCCAACTTGAATATCATCGAAAATCTATGGGATGATTTGAAGCAGGCTGTCCATGCTAGGCAGAAATCAAATTGAGGGATTTTGTATGGATGAATACCACCACCCAGAATCCAGACACTCATCAAAGGCTATAGGAGGTGTCTAGAGACTGTTACATTTGCAAAAGGAGGCTCAACTAAGAATTGATGAAATATGTCTGTTGGGGTGCCCAAATTTATGCATATTTTATGAAATACTACTGTTTCCATAAGGCATGCGATATATTAAAAAGAAGTTGCTACTTTGAAAGCTCAGCCAATGATAAACGAAACTCCAAAGAATATGACTGTAAGTAAATAAAACTCATATGCTAAATGTATTGGCACAGTAGTTATGTTTTAGCATTCACAACACTGTAAGTCTGGCTCATAGACTGATTTCCTTTTGCTATCACCTAAAGGTTTATCTCCTAATCCAAAATATGCAAAATGTAAAAAGCAATAGTCAGAGAATTTGATCATTTTTTTATGCCCTGTGGAGCTACTGAATGCTTTTTTCCCCTTTCCTTGTGAGTTAAGAAATGAAGCTACTCTTTGCAAAGGCATACATTAGCATTCTTAACAATACAGTGGAAAAAAAAAGTAATTTAAATAGGACTGATTAGAATTTTGATAGGGAACCAAACAGCTTCTAAATAAATGCTGATCAGGTAATAAGTAGAACAAGCCATTTATTTTAGTGCCCAAACTATCTATTCAAATGATTGGGTCACAGATTTTCAACCATGCACAATGACTGTTCATTAATTATGCACTTCTCACTCAGTAATTGTCCAATACAACTATTGACTATTAGCTTACGTGCACAGCCTGGGAATTCTGCTTAAAGGACAAGTTTTGCATCTCTTCCTTTCTCTTGTAAATTAGGGTACAACTTCTGTCACTGGGCAAGCTATTAAACAATCATATATTTTATCTCTGGAACTGGATAGATTGTGCCCCAGAATGAAACTAAATATGAAGTAGACTGGTTGATAAGCTTCAATTGCTTCTAGAAATAGTCTGCCTGTGTTTTTCAAAATATCCTGATGGCATTGTTAGCTGCAACCTCTTCACATTTCTCTAGACTTGCCTCCTGTATTGTCCTCTGTTATTGCTTTAGTCAGTATCAGATATTTTAGCACTAATGGCATGGGATACATCCTACATCTATATTTTTAAATCTCAGGATGGTGTAGAATTGTAATAGCTCTATGAATGCTCAGTGAAGCATAAGTATGTTACTAGTTGCAAAAAGGTTTTGGAAAGGAAAAAATATCTTTGTAATCCAATGTGATATTATACCTACCTATGAATTCTAGAATTCAAATAGTAACTATATATATAATAAACCAGCAATACCTAGCTCAGAACCTCACAACCTACCAGCTGTTAGCCACCAAACTAAGAAGGGTGCAACCTATTTGTGAGTTGCAGTCACATACTCTTGTAAACCTCTCCATTGGAGAAGGTGTCCAACTGGGAATCTCTGACATAACAGAGGCGGGCCAAACAGGCCGGGCGCCCTAGGCAGCCCAGCCCGCCAGCTCGCCCCTTCCTTTCTCCCGTTCCCGGCGCGCAAGCGCAGTAAGCAGGTTCCCGGCGCGCATGCGCAGTAAGCGTGTTCCTGGCGTGCATGCGCAGTAAAGGCGGTCCGGCGCGCATGCGCAGTAAAGGCATTCACGTTCGCTTCAGCGTGCGGCGCTTACTGCAAACAGATATCCAGGTGGGTTCGATCTAGGGGTAGGCAGAAGAGGTAGCTGCCCAGCGCCCCCCAATCATTGCGCCCTAGGCAGCTGCCTCTTCTGCCTACCCTTAGTTCCGGCCCTGTGACATAACACTCCATGTACCAACTAATAAAATACATTGGGCCAGATTCAATTCTGTGATAAAAAATAGATTTATCGCATGAAAACTCATGGACGACATTTAATTTGATATGCAATTAAACTGATGAAAACTTATCTCACTGTTTATCACGTGAAAACTCTATTGAAGACCATTGTTTGGTGCTTTATATCTATTTGTAAGCATGATTACATTTATCTGTTTCTCCTTTTTACTCGAACCTTTTTACCAACTGGTAGTTTCATTTTTTTGTGCAAAATAAAATCCCATCTTGACGTTGAGCCAGGTTGAGTTATTTTCTCATAGGCATTGCCTGTTCTCTCATTTGTCACAAGTCAGTGCAGTAAATCATATAAAACTAGTAACCTGCATCCAGTAGATACAAGGTTGTTGTATAAAAAACAAGTGTGATCCTAGGTTATTGGTTGTTATAATGTGGAGGTTTAATTAGAGAAGTTATTGACCTGGTAGAAAATGCATCACCATTTTTCTACTGTTAGAATGGATTATCTATCTATAAATTCAATGGAAAGGACTTTGAGGGTGGTAGTTTTCCTTTGTATTAATAGTAGGATTCTTCAGTATAACGTGGCTTTACATGTGTACTACATCTAGGTAACATTTTGGAAAAAAAAAAACAACAAAAAAATATTCTTGGCCTGTTAATCTGTTTTACAGTGTTATATGAACCAATCTGACAGTTATATAAGCAGCAAATGTAATATGTTGTCAAAAGAGTGATGTAGGCATCTATGGAACAAATATGTTTTTACAAGATTTGAAACAAGAAAGCTTAGAAAGAGTTCATATATTCTGTATAAACATAATAGATATTAGATATTTCAGTGTAATCTAATACAGCATATGGGTATATTTGATATTTATAATATTAGAAGCAGTGAAATATTGACAAGTAGAACCACATTAAAAATTATTACACTGATCATTTGTACATTTTGATAATGCCACAGTCTAATACCAACCTAGCACAGTTTAAGTGAAGTCAGACAGGCAAGGGTCAAAACTAGAAGAACTTCAGAATGGTCAGACAGGCACAGGTCTGGATAATGGAATTCAGAATAGTCAGGCAGGCAGGATTCAAAACAGGAATCAGAATAATACAAAATTGCACCCAGGAAGCTACAATGTAGAACCTAACAACGGGAAATTCGTTTGAACTCAAAGCCCCTTTAAATAACTTTAAATTTCACGCCACGGCGTGATGACGTCAGCGACATTGCACATGTAAAACCCAGCGCGCCCTAAGGCAGACCGGCGTGAGCGCCTGAAGAGGAACCATCCTGCGGAAGGCATCCCCGACGGCCCACTAGACCACCAGGGTGAGTGTCCCTTACAGTTTAACTGACAACTCAAAGGCATATTATTTCTGATGCTGAATATTATTTTTATTATTAACTATTTGTTTTTCTTTTCAGACCCTCATCAGTCTGTGATTTAAATTATTGCCTGATAAAATATGTGGACTACAAGGTCCACCAACCAAGTCACAGCTAAAGTTCACAGGAAGTACATATACTGTAGCAGAGTATATAGTCTTCCCCTTTAGTCACCTAAGTCTGATAACCCAATATTCAGAATGACCAGAATGACAGGATAGGCGACTGCTATAGTGTAAATTTTTGAGCAAAGGGAAAGGTAAAACCTGTAGGGCAGTGATCCCCAACCAGTCGCTTGTGAGCAACATGTTCCTCACGGACCCCTTGGATGTTGTTCTTAGTGGCCTCAAAGCTCCTGGCTTGGGGTTGGTTGCATAAAAACTCTGTGTACTGCCACGTTGAGAATCCTGTAGGCTGCCAGTCGACATAGAGGCTACCAAATAGACAATCCCATCCCCTATCTGGCATCCCATTGGACATTTTTCATGCTTATGTTGCTCCCCAATTCTTTTTTACATATCAATGTGGCTCACAGGTAAAAAGGTTGAGGACCCTGCTATTATGGGTAACCTTCCAAAAGAGCTATTTAGACAGCATAGATTATTTGTTTCAATGATAGCCTGGATACAAAGATTACTCCACTATATTTTTTCGCATTGCTATTACAATTTAGTTTATTTTTCAGATAAGACCAACAGCAACATAGATTGCTCAATAATGGCCCATAAGATAAGTCTTATTAGGAGCTATTTCACATGGTGTCATTTAGTGGATGCCTACTGATGGATAACTGAAATATAAATACCCCTACAGGGATACCGTGTCCTGCACTACATACTTAATTCTTTCAATAAATTGTATGTTACTTTCCTAAGTACTATACTGATATGTAACAAGGCATAAATGTGACTTCCCAAGACCTCACAGGAGATATTTTTAAAGATTTAAATGACATTTCAAACAAATGATAAGAATTGATACTATTAGGCCCTGAAGGCTGCTTCTTACTGATGCTGGCACTTAATCCCAATATTTGTTGGAGAAGCTTTGTCTTGGGATTCTTGGTCAGCGTGTTATAAATTGATCTGACAGACTAAAGTAAAGAGATGCTTCGTGTTGTTTCATTGGGATGGCCTCCAAGAAAATTACAATAGTGACAGAGACTACATTGATTCATCATGGTGAGTACTGAGACACAGAGATATCATTACTTGTTAGAACCCTTTTGCTGCTGGATAGGACGGACTTTTGTAGTGCAGCAGGCAAGTGCTTACAGCGAAATATTTGTATCATTAATTATTTATTGTATTAAGGCCCCAAAAGCTTCATATTGCGATTAGAATGCTTCCTGCTATTCATTCAGTTTATTTTTTAACTTAACATTTTATTTTACTTGTATAAAATAAGAGTAGTTCAGAAGGAAGTTCTTATTGCAGTCATCCTAATTTTGTGAAACAACAACAGTCTGTTGATGTCTCCCAAACATGCACATAGGAGGTCATTTACTCAGAAGTCCCTCTGCTTCCTTTCAGAGTAAGGTTACCATGTCAGTGAAATCTCCGGAACACTTTTAATAAATACAAATTGCTAGTCTGTAGTGATGGGTGAATAAATTTGCCAGGCTCGAATTCGCTGTGAATTTCCGCCGCTCCGGAAAAATTTGGGAGCGTGTCAGATTAGTAGCACGCATAAATATTGTCCCCCATAAAAATTATTCAGATGACCATTGACTTTAATGCATTTGGCCAAAATAGAATATAAAAATTGTCACGGGCATCAAAATAATTTTGACGCCCATTGATTTCAATGCGTTTAGGGAATTTTTCGCCATTTCGTGAATTTCCATTTTCCAATTCGTGAATTTATCGGCAAAGTAGAACGGGACAAATTCGCCCATCACTACTAGTCTGCACTGAGTAAATGTAACCAGAGAAACTCTCTTAGATGGTTTTATTAGAAATAGCTCATATTTTGCAGTGGTTTAATTTCCAGGAGGTGTGACACTAGGCGATCCTTCTCACAGAGCCTGATGGTGGCAACGAGCCACCAATGAAAATATGGTAGTTGGCAGACCCCACAGTCCGGCCCCCCTGCAAATTCAGGGCTTCCTCTATAATTATGCCACTGAGTAGATACAATATGGCCATTCACCTCTGTAATTAAATCAAACTGAAACAGTTGGTTCTTGAGGCCAAACAATGGATTGCTAACAAAAGAAATAAATTGTGGCCATCATAGTCCTATTACCTGGACCAGAAAGAATAATAAAGATTATCACACATAGGAAACTAAATGCCGATAATGTTTATAACTGTGTGTGTAGTCAAGTCAACCCCAGTCAACCCCAAACTAAATAATTGCCTAATAATAAAAAAAAAATGTGCAAAGATTATATATTGCAAAGTTGTTTAGAATTATGTTTTCTTTTATAAGCAAAGAAATATTTTGTGGGTTGCTTTTCCCTTTAACTTTGCATATACAGGTATGGAACCTGTTATCCAGAATGCTCGGGACCTGGGGTTTTCAGGATAAGGGAACTTTTTGTAATTTGGATCTACTAGAAAATATTGTAAACATTAAATAATACTCAATGGTTTTACTTTTAATAAGTATTAATTATATCTTAGTTTGGATCAAACACAAGGTACTGTTTTATTATTACAGAGAAAAAGGAAATCATTTAAAAAAATTTAATTATTTGATTATAATGAAGTCTATGGGAGACGGCCTATCTTAATTTGGATCTTTCTGGATAATGGGTATCCAGATAATGGATCTCATACCTGTGCTAGGTTGGTATTAGACTGTGGCACTATAAGCATGCACAAATAATCAGTGTACTAATTCTTAATGTAGTTTTACTCATTTATTGTTAATATTCCACTGCTTCTAATATTATAGCCATAATTAGATTGTTTATTATTACTCTTTATTATTACAGAGAAAAGGTAAATAATTTTTTAAAATTTGGGTTATTTGAATAAAATGGAATCTATGGGAGACAGCCTTTCTGTAGTTTGGAGCTTTCAGGATACCGGGTTTTCGGATAACAGATCCCATGTCTGTATTGAGTTGAGTATCCTCTTTTTTGAGTGAGCTTCCTGTGCACATTCTGATTTTTTTTCCTTGACGCTAATAAAATGACTTTGTGGTGGGCGGAGTGGCTATCTAGTATCTTTGTGCATGCTCTTTGTGAAGGTACCATAAAGCTGGCCATACACAGCCAGATATGGGCCTAATTTAGCCACCCATGTGCAGGGCTCAATTAGGTCACTCATTGGCATTTGGGGTCAACAATTGGATAATACAGTGTACGCTATACAGGCCAGTTAAGAGCGAACCACACTAATGTGCCAATGAGCTTCTTGCCCAACTGTATTTTAAACCCTGCTACATATCTGTTAGGAAGACAGTGAGGGGCCCATACACAGGCAGATAGGCTGTTGCTCAGTCTGAAGGGTCTGAACCAGTATCTTAAATCTTCCTGTGTTTAGCCAGCTTTACTTGCTTATGCATGTCAGTTATATTGTGTTCATGTACATAGAATGTTGTTTTGCCTAGCAAACCCTCTATCACAGTTTGTCCTCTCCCTATGTGTAATGGGCTATACCGAAATCTCCATGGAGTTGGCTTCATACCAGTTCAGTTCAAAAGAAGTGCTTTGATATTTTCTAAACACAATTTCAGCATCTTTTCTTAGAAAGGAAAGAGCTAGGGGCTTGTTTTGATTTCATAAGAATCTATATTGCTGTTCAAATGATAGAAGAGAGTAATGTGGCCCAGTTTGTCTTGTTGTTCTATAAGGTTTTATATAAAGCTGTGTTGATATATTTTGTGCTGTTTTTCTGTCACTGAGATGGGGCAGAGTTTATTGTCTTGGTTATACATGCTCTATTTTCTATTTATCACTTCATAATTTCAATCACTTAATATGAAACGGGGTGACTGATATACAGTATTCATTTTTGCATTTAATTGCTTTTAAAATTCCACGGTGAAGATATCACAATTAAACTTGTGTTTTTAGTGATCACAACAAAAATCTCATTGTTTTATTCATTTTTACATATTTGAATGTTTTAAAAACTTAAAAAAAACAAAAAAAAAACGACCTGTAGAAACTCATCAGGTTTTAGCTGCGAAATGTTATCATGGAAACTTTCGAGATTTTTTTTTCAAATGAAAAAAAGGGAAGTTTATTTGGACATTAAAATGTGTATAACAAAGTCCTCTTTCAGGTACAACTTTCTAGTTCAAGATGAAAAACTGGATATAGGGTTGGACTGGGCCAGCAGGACACCAGGGAAAAATCCGGTGGGCACCGCTGACCCTGATATGCACCATCTATGACCTACGCTGCTCCTGATCTCGGGTGGGGGGGTTGTGAATAAGGCGCGAGACGCTGTGGTTGAAGACCTGGTGGGCCTCCAACCAGCCGTTCTTTAGAACTCCTTAAACTATTCTAAAATTCATAAATTAATTAAATAATTTTTGCTCCATTTCAAATGAATTTTATGTATAAATTGATACCCTGTATGAGTGCTGTTGTCTAAAGGATTACACATTTACACAAAACTCTGAAAAAGTTCTTCCCTAAGGTTTTCTTCCCAACCTTTATGTTTTTTGCTTTAAGCCCTTTTTTTTACACTTTTATCTGTCATCCTCACAGCTTCTGCAACATGATTTATATACCTGTCCTTTGTAATGGAAAAGTGTGAGCAAAAAATGCTTTATTTTCCATACAAAATGTTCTGTCAAGCTATTATCAGTTTTGATTGACACCTAATAAATGCCTCAATATTTATAAGAATTCAGAAGAATGTAATAATTATTTACTTTAAGATCATAAAAGGCATTTTATAAATACGGAAAAATCCAACTCCTTATAACAAAAGCTATGTTGATCAGTCGTTCATTGAACGTCTGTGCACTGTAATCTTGCAGTATCCATAATAGACACTTTCTTCACTTTAAGGTAATTTATTGAGTGATGAGCACTTCAGGGTCACATATGATGTGGATGACCAGTGTACTTTTTTGGGGGATTACTCAGTCCTCAGTCTGTCTCAATCAGTGATATACTTCCTCTGCTCTTTGCATTGGCAAAAGCACCCCAGCCCCTTTGGATGTTCCTTACACAGACAAATAGCCTCCCTGCCATGTGTCCTGCCCAGAGAGATCTTACACATTCTTCTTACAATTAAATACCTCTCCACATGATAGCCTTGATGTAGCAAGTCTGGTCCAACATGTGAGATGGACCTGTGGAACGGAGTGTATGCTCCACCTGTTCTTTCCAAAACACTCCAGCTTCCAGTACCCAGCATCAAGATTCTCTAATATGATAAACCTATTTTCTGTAAGAGCAGCATCTTTCTTAGAGCTTACATATCCAAATATGGAAAAAGTAAAGGCGAAACCTTTTGGCATATTCCTTTAGCCACGTTCTCACAGCACATGGAGCGGATTATGGTGAAGAAATTCATTTTTTTGTGCCAAAATTTGGAAGGCAATGGATTGGATTTTATCCACTTGCACCAATGGAAAAATCAACCCATGTGCCATTAGCCTTAGATGGGCAGTATTCTCCTTGTTCAACATAAGCTACCTCACAAGAACCAATCACGGAGTAGCTGGAATTTTTTTGTGTAATGTTAGCAGACTTCCTGTTAATCAAGTGCTAGTGTGCCAAAATGAATCATTTAAATGTAACATATAAAGTAAATTCTAAAACATTAAATCATTAAGACAAACTAATAAACCATTTTAATACAAACCACAAAAAAGTACTCAACTCTCTTTCTCAGCTGGGCCCACGAATGGTGGAAGAGGAAGGACGAGTTGTTGTTTATCTATACCGCTCACTTGCTGCACTAAGTTGCAGAGGACTCCAAATGCCTTAAAGAGACAAGCAAGGATTATTTGTCAATGCCAAAGGGTTATACTCACAAGTAGATCAGTTGAGATAGATGAATGACAGCAGTAATCACATGCACAGCTCACACCAATGGCACCACTTTGGATACAGTCTGACAGCTTGTAAGATTGTAACAATCACCTTTTCAAAGTACTGCTGGAATTTTAATTTTATGCTATATCTTACCCTGTGCAGAGGGAATTTTCGATTTGCACCAGATGTTGCAAAAAGCAGATTTAAGTGCAGGTGCAACACTGTGGTTGTTTTACCAATGTTTGGTGGACTTACTGTGGTCCCTTCATTTTAAGGCCAGGTATACCCAATGAGAGCTACCTCCAGCTATAACTCCTACAGTATGTTGAAGTACAAACCAAACAAGTCCAAACAATTTCTAAAATCCTTAGTGATTTGCTATTGAACATGCATGGAAAATGCAATAGGTGACATACAGCATCACCACATCCGGCACTAGGCCTTTAGTTTTAGTTATTATCAAAATACAATTGCTGCTCTCCTTTCCTATAGTGTATTCCAGACATGTAGAGAGGAAACAACACTACGGTTGTTGCAGCCAGCAGTCTGTGATTAATTATGCAACATAAATAATTTATAACATAATAGGTAAGAAAATTGTTCTAATTTATCAGTAACCCTGCCACATAATTTTGTCATGTTTTTTCTATAACAGTTCCCCAGGACCTGCTGGATAAAAAAAACATTCAAAGGTCGCTTCAACAGTTTTTAAGTTATGAGACACAAATTATCTTGTAATTGAAAAATGTTAGCTAGAGGCACAATGAGTAATATGAGTGATCCTTGTACTAAAGTTCAGTACAGAGAGTAAGTGTCTTGGATTTTGATAGAGAGCTGTTATTTTCTGTCACATATAATATATTGAATAAAATATCTTAGAGAGTTGTGTTTTTGGAAACCTCCAGACGTTTATGTTTGTATCTAACATTATGTTTTCTTTCACTAAAGTACACACTACAGATAATCTTTGTCTTTATATTATTCTGCCCTAAAATCTCACTTCTCTTAAACTATTTCTTTCTAAGACTGCAAATTAGTGATGTGCAGGTCAAAATATTTCACCTTCCATTAACCCTAACCCACCCACTCCTTATCTGCACCTGATCCTAACCTGCCCGCTCCTGATCTGTACACGTCCCATACCCGCCTGGAACCTGACCCTAACCCGCCTGAATCTTCTATTTATAGGTTCACACTCGCCAAGATATTGTAATACTATTCAGAAGAGAATAACCTTTATCAGAAATAAACCAAAAAGGAACTCTTAATGAGTAAAAACCGACTTGACTTGTAGAATTAGGGTAAAATGGAGGGCCTCCAGAATTCTGTGGTTAAAGAATGCAAACAGATAATACTGTTATTGCGTTATTGAACACTTCTCCAACCTTCCTCTCTCAGTGTATTAGTAACCTAAATTGCCTTTTACATTACTAGTAGAAAACAGTCCAAAGTCTGTATACCCATGAAGTGTGCACACCAATCTATTAGTTGGATTGTACAAGCAAATGGGAAGGAGAAAGGAGGAAATAAAAGGGACAAATAACGAACTTGATACATTAGATACATAAAATGTTTTAAGGACCCCCTAAACTTTGGGAATAAGGCATTTTTCAGAAACACATATTGAACACAAATTGAAATACTGAAATCAGTCATTGCCCCACAGGCCGTCTAAAACGCATGGACCCCCCAGCAGTCTCAGAGGTAGATTCACTAATGGTTGAATTTTCCACCACCATCAGCTTCGCACAGCTGACACTAGTTCGCCAGGTGCAAATGCACTATGACTACGCCAATTCACTAATAAGAAGAGTTTTGTCCTGGGCGCCGAATGCTGGCGACTTTTCCCTAGCGGCACTTTGGCAGAGTGAGCATTTCTTAGCGAAGATGCGCTAGCATTTGCTTGTGCCTAGTGAAAATTTGCTAGTGATCTTGCGCTTAGGTTAATTTGCATAGGGTGGGTAATTTAAAGTTGTAAGGACGTCTTTATTGTAAATGTTGGTGCAAAAGTTTGAAGTTACCACTTTTTATTACAAATGTCCAGGGAACTTTAATAAAGACAAGAGAGTTAATATACTGCCCTACACATGAGCCCACTGTAAAATGAAGGTTCCATATGTTATCGAATATCTGGAGAAAACAGGTTACCCAAAAAACAGTTTGTTAGGACTTTTGAATTGACAAGTTCTACTGAATGCCTTTGCATGATATTCTTTTCATATCTTGGTATTAATTTATGAGAGCTGCTGTCAGTATAGAGCTAGCACCTTATGCTGTGTGGGAAGACTGTGTACAGCTTCTGAAGAGAGTTTATTACCAGAAATTTTTTGTAGCTAATCTTTATATAAAACACTGTGTAAAGCTGTTAAACAGTTTATAAAACAGTTAAATATTGTGCCATCTCTAAAGATATTATTCTCTACACCTTAAAAGCTGAGCTGTCACGCTCCCCAATTGACCAGTCAAAAAAAAAAACCCAAACATTTTTCTACAAGTCAAATACATTTTTATTTAAAACCTTTGAAAAAGCGGCTCAGCCTAATCTGTCATATGCTATACAGAGGAAATAGCTTTTTCTTTGTGTAGTGAAACTTGCTCAAATATATCTAAAGGTTTATCATCAGAACTGAAAGCTGGAGATTTAACTTCTTTTTCCACCCCTTTTGGCAATCATTCAATAAAGAAATCCTCTTGAATTCAGTTTTTAATGCTCCTATCTGTTAATAGTCAATTTAAAATTATATATCACAAGTAGCCTTGGCTTAATGGGTTGGGTCCAGACTTCCAGATGTAAATCTGTTTTCTGAAAACTATTAACCTTCAGAGAAGAGAATTATTTTTAACAAGCACATATCTTAAACAACAAAACAATTTTCTTAGCAGAACCCTGGTGTGTGACAACATCATTACCAGAAAAGTATAAAAAGGTGATTGACAATTAGCACAACTTTCAACCTTTGCCCTGAGCAAAATGTCCCTTTCTTTGTCCACTTAGATTAAATTATGAGTTGTTCTCCTTGAAACTCAGCAACCTTGAATGTTCATGACCTTGATCCATATAAGAAAGATTCACAGTCTTTAAATGGAGTATCCTGTTTTCCTTTTGCTGTCTGAACATGGCCATTTGACATTGCCTTTATTAATATAGTCGCAGTATAAATTGACTTCGGGAACACATGCATTTTGCGGAATGTATGGAAGTATCAGCAGGGGCTACAAATTGGATTGCATTGGATTTGCAGCCGAACAAATGTTAAATGTGAGCAGTGAAGGTGTGTGTAAAGTCAAAGCACTTGACGTAATTGAGCAGAGTCACGATGGAAAATATTGCTACAAACACATATTCATCAATATGTCTAGGAAAGGTGCACTGCGGAAACAGAGAGGTGACTGCTGTTCTTGACATTGCCTAGTCATTTTATTATAGAACTTGAAATCCACTTATGTTTGCCATAGCAAAGAGTGAATCAGTCAGATGTACTATATTATGTACCGTCAGGGCCGCCATCAGGGGGGGACAGGGGGGTCAAGTGTCCCGGGCCCGGGCTTGAAGGGGGCCCCCGGCAGGGCTGCACTTTGACAGGGCTCCCCTTGACAGCTCCGAAGTGGTGCCGCTCGATCGAAGTCTCGAACAGCCGAATGCGGAAGTGCCGAAAAGATGAAGTCCTAAAGCCGCAGAAAAAGACCCGAAGTCACGAAAGGAGCTGACACTGAAGTCCTGAAGCGGCGAAAAGACCCGATGTCACGAAAACAGCTATAATTGAAGTCCTGAAGCCACGAGTTCAATTCTACTAACACCAATGTGGGTTTTTGTTTTTTTTTTAATCCCCTGGCCACCAATGTTTTATTTTAATACTCTATAGGCCCCTGGCAATTTTTAAAAATAAATATTTTATGGGGCCCCAATTTTTTTTTAACTTATAAGGGGGGGCCTTGGCGCCAAAGTTTTTTAAAAAAATATTTTCTGCGGCCCCAATTTTTTTTAACTTGTAAGGGGGCCCTGGCACCAAAGTTTTTTAAAAAAAAATATTTTCTGCGGCCCCAATTTTTTTTTTAACTTGTAAGGGGGCCCTGGCGCCAAGATTTTTTTAAAAATATATTCTTTGGGACCCCAAATTTTTTTGTGGTATGGAGTGGGCGGGATCTGGGCCTGGGTGGGCCCCGTGATGCGTGGGGCCCCGTGATTTCTAATGGCAGCCCCGTGTACCGTTATATCAGTATACCTGTGAAATGCACAGCAATCCAACACAGTTGTTCTAAACAATGTTCTTAAATTATAATAGCACAATCATTCTCCTGTATAGTAAAAATGTAAGTGCTTATCACAACTTTCCATATGTTGATTTTTATCATACATAATAGCTATTCAGGTGAGGAGGCATTTCAAACACATTCATCTTCTTAATTGTGTGCACTTTTTCTAAAAACAACTACATTTTCTTTGTCATATGTTTTATGTATTACACAGTATGTAATGTATTAAACTAATTAAGACCACTAATTTAGAAATAATGTAAATTTGCTAAACTCCTTTGTTTTAGTTTCATCACTTTTTTCAGATGCCAGTCTTTTATTACTTTTGCTTTTTATGTCACTTTTAAATGTCTGGAGAACAGGAGGTGCTGAATCATGATTTATTTCTTTCAAACCTCCCAGGGAAGGTTATCAAAAACCTATAAACTTATTAAACCTCATACAATCACAAGCTCTGCACACCGGTATTTGAACTTAGATGTGTTCCTTGCATAGCGGTGAGCTAAAGAAATGAGATTTCTATTATGTTATGGGGATTAGAAGACAAAATAATAAAGCAAGGTGGTAAAGATAAACATTGGGACAGCCAGTACCAAATGCTTTACCAGCTATAGGAACAAAGCATTGGCCTCAATAAATGTTAGGCACTAGCACATTCATGGAAGATGAAGGAACATTACATTATACTAGAGTGCTGGTGATTAAAAGGAAACATTTACCGTATATACTCGCGTATAAGCCGAGTTTTTCAGCACCCAAAATGTGCTGAAAAACTCTACCTCGGCTTATACGCGGGTCAGCTAAAAAGGTTGACGCTTACTCAGTGTGCAGTGACTCCTCCGTGCTGCCCATACTTCTCCCCGCTCGTGGCTTCCTCAGCCCCTCCCCTCTAAGCTCTCGTCACACAGTACTCCTCAGCCCTTCCCCTTTTTGCGCAGGAGATGTGGGACAATGTGTGCGCATTACCGTATTATGCGCCGGAGCGCACAAGAGTTTAGAAGAGGAGCGCTCGAGACGGGATGAGGTGCGCGCTCACTCTGTGATACGAGCACGCACCTGTACAGGGAGTCTCTGACGCTGCCCTGGGACGCTGAAGCCTCGTAATAGGGGGAAAGGAGGAGGACATTCCGTTCGTATCCTGCGCTTCCCTGTAGCCTGATTTCAGTTGTGGGAGGGGCTGCAGCTCTGGAGTTATACGGTACTTTTTAAATACTTTATGGTGCCTGTCAGAAAGAAGAGCTACCATTGTCATTTGAGCACGGAGGGGAAGGGCTGAAGAGGGAGGACTGATTGACAAGAGCTGAGAGGGGAGGGGCTGGAGCAGAATTAAGCGAGGAGGGGGGAGAAGTATGTGCAGCAGCATGGAGGAGTTAATGCATGCTTCAGATCAGTGAGTAAGCAGCAACGTTAAAGCTTTAAATTGGCCATGTCCTAAAATAATTTCTCACCCCTAGGCTTATACACGAGTCAATACATTTTTCCAGTTTTCTTAGGTAAATTAGGTACCTCGGCTTATACACGGGTCGGCTTATACACGAGTATATACGGTATGTATAAACTTTTGTTTTAAGCAATAACTAATTATTATGATCTCTTCTGCTACAGTCCAAATGTATATTCATCTATAATGAAATAAATATAGTTTACAATATTAAAGTGAATGTATGAAAACTGTAATTTTTTTTACAATACTTTTACTTGTTTTAATTTGAATATGTGGGTCATATATAATATGGTCTTTCCATCCATTATACTCTACAGTTTTGATCATATTCTATATTGATCCTGAATATGAATGATCATTGGAAAAAATGATGATGGACAAAAATACTCTAGTTATGAAGTTACACAACCAGGAGTTCTTATAACATGTGAAATAGAAGCATAAGCAAAGGAAGAGACTCTAGCAGTAAGGTGTTTATGTGAGGTAGTGGGTAACACATTATGCTTTGGGCTAGGCCCTTTGTCAAGAGTATAGGAACCAACCAATGGATGAACATATACTGTAGGTCCACAAAGGACCTTTCAAGTACATAGTGGGTAATCTATTTAAAGGTAACAATAAACAATACTCATTTATTTACAATCAAATTATTTCAGAGATATCAAATTGTAAAAAGTCTATTTTGACACATTGTGAGTAGTAGTGGTATATTTAGGGGGTTATTTATCAAGGTCCGAATATCCGAACCTTGAATAATTTGTGGTTTTCAGATGGAAAAAAATAATTTTTCGTGATTTATTAAAGTCCGATGGTCTGAAAACACAGCATCCAAAACCCCGGCATCTAAAAGCTCTCGAGGTCCTGTATAAGTCAATGGGGAAGGTCCAGTGTCTGCGCTAATGTCCGTACTGATATGCAATGAGTTTGTGGTTTCCGTGCAAAAAAGTTTTTTGTGTAGCAACCACGAACAATTCGGAATTTATTTTTTTATTTAATAATAATACTCCTTTAGAAGAAACTAGAAGGTAGGGTTTATTAATTAAAACATAACTGGATCTCTCCAAAGTTGGAAGAAGTGAGAAAGTTTTAGGACCTAAAAATTGCTTTGTACTTTCTGAAATCCCCTGAGATGACTGAACTCATTGGATGACATGGATTTATGAGCTACTCCCATAACATCTGCAGATATTCCTAATACTGAAGTAGAATTAGAAGGTCCAGAGAGCACTCAGCACCAACACATGTTTGTCTCTAGAAACTCATTCGTGCATTGTACAGAATTATGCATGAATCCTCGAAAATAATAGCTCCCTGCATATTTAGCATTCATTACTAGCCTTGCTGATGCAGCACTATTGCACAACACAAGACAAATCATCAGAAAACAAGATTTCTAGTCTACTCCTATATAAAAAGCAGTTTATTTTTATTCCCATTACCTTTTTTTATAGCTACAATTTACAATCAAGTGGAATGTCAATGTGATCGTTCATGTGTATTCAGTCTGTAATTTCAGTGAGTGGAATGACTGAAAAGGTACTTCATTAAACATTCCTGCAAAGCTCTGTGGGATGAAAAAAAGATAGCTCTAATTAATATTAAAATTACAAATACAGATGGAAGACTTTGTAAAATAAGCTCTGTAGAAGTAGAGATATAAGAACTGCACATTCCAAGCTCTTAGAAGGAAAACATGATGAATCTGTAAAATCAAGCATAAAATACCCTCTGCATTGAAAATAACACAAATTTACCATGGAAAATTGAGGTAAAGCCTCTGGAGTATGCAGTGCAGTTTTGGGCTCCAGATACCAGTGAGCTGGAGAGAGTTCAGAGACATGCACATATTAAGACATACCCTTAAATTCCTATTTCTCCTCTTCCCATGTGGATAGCACAGCATCCCATTCCCCATCACATGATTGCATACCTTAACAACTATTTCCAAATGCAAACCCCCAGAACAAACTCCCACCAGGCTCACCTCCCACAGGCAGGTTATGGCACACAGTAGGGCAGGGCATAGCCAGAGTAGGGCACGAGACAGGGAAACCTATCAGGGCCATGCAAATGATTGATCAGGACCACTCTAAGGCTAGCGCCAGAAGAGTGCTGAGAATCTGCTCCTCCACTGCTGCCCTTCTGCCCGATTTGCCTGTACCCAGAAACATTACCTCTGCCCAGGTGCAGGCAGACACAGTGGATTTTGGCGCTGAGACACAAGATTTTGTATTTTGTGCAATAATCCACTGTGTCTGCCTGCACCTGGGCAGAGGTAATGTTTCTGGGTACAGGCAAATCAGACAGAAGGACAGCAGTGGAGAAGCAGATTCCAGACAGACATAGGCCGAGATCCGACTCAGCTGGACCTGGCCTAAGATGAACAGTATGTACTGTATTACATACAGTGACACAATGCCGGTTAACCTCCTACACTCTATATGAGGTGTAAACAATGCAGGCACTTACAGTCTACGTCTGAGGTGAACAAAGGAGGGACTATGTGAACATATCTGTTCGAATAAAAGGATGGTCAATGGTCAAAAGAACGCCAAAACTTATAAACAAAGGTAAGCTATAAATACAGACACGACATAGAGTTTCCTGGTAATAATAAATAATAAATATAGTGGTCATTTTTTCACCCCATTGGGTGAATCAAATATGTTTGTGTAGAAAAATTACAATAATATTTATTTCTGAAGTTTAGATTTCCTTATTGTATGTTTAATGCTGATGCTACAGGGCTGAGTCAAATTGCCCATGTTTTTGAGCTGAATGAACTTATTTCATATTCCATGCCATAATGTACACTGTCACAGCAGCACTGAGCACATACTGTGAATCAGTAGAAAAGAAGATGGGAAGCTACTGGGGGCATATCTGGAGGCACAGATCTTCACTGCTAAAGGGCTGTTGTGGCCTCAAACAATGTGCAAAGTGCACAAAACACAACAATCAGCCATTTTTTCCACTTTGCACACTACAGTTTGATTTTGTAGCATTGCCACATGCCCCACTCAACCCTTACTTGCCCCTTTCCTAATTTGCACATCATAAAGATGTCATTAATTATATGTAGGGGCCATCTTACACTTTCTGTGCATTCGTTGTTACATTTATCTTCACGCATTTTCCTTGCCACATTAATTTGGCCTGTTTCTGTGGCATCTGTGTGATATAAATATATTATTATTATATACCTTTTTCACTGATAACTTTCTTTTTATACAGTTGTCCCATTCTGCTGCTCAGCATTTCTCCATTGCCTATTTCCTGCAAAGAAAGATAAAATGTTTATCCTTTTCCTAGAACTGCCTCGCTGGAAATACATTCACGTACTGTACCTGTGAATGTGATCTTCATCTCTTATAATTTTCTTGCAAGGGAAAAACACATATCTGTTCTTTCTGAAGATAGATATAGTCTGATTTGTTCTTGTACGTCATTTCTTGGCAAAGGATCCTTCAGTAAAATATTTTAACCAGCATCACACAAAGTTTCACACAACACCCACCTCCAAACTGGCAACCTAAACGCTTCTGGTTATCTCGGCATGTTGCTCATATTTCATTTACATATCAGTTCAAACCAATGCAGAATTCTGGCTTCTAATTCCCTAACATGCACAGATAAAAATGGTTCTCAGCCATTTGCTGAAAATGTACAATACCTCTGTAACCATTTCGACACCCCTTTGTCGTTGTTACACTCCACGTGCGGCGCTTACCTGATGACATGGGACAAACTGGAGCCACTCTGCAGTGGTATTGGGAGAGACTGGGTACCTGGTACTTACTAGCGCAGTGCCTCCACCTAGTGGGATCCGGTAATGCACTTACGGGTGGCCCTACTAGGAATACAGTAATAACACACACACAGTATTGGTTAAACTAAATAATGGTTTATAAAATAAATGGGCAACTAGTAACTGCAGCACTCCTGACTGGTGGCAATAGGGCCTCACTAACTAACTTGCTAGTGCCAAACTGTCTGCCTAACTAATAAAAGCAAAGTCCTTTAATACACACTCTCTTTATTCTTCAGTGCCTCTTTTGGGTACTGTCCCTTTAACCAGGATACTCACAAATCCTCTTTGTAATACTTTAGAGCTCTCTCCAGGCGAATCCAGCACATTCAGGCATACAGTGTGATTACCAGCCCCTTTGGAAGCTCAGATAGGAATCTCCTGCTGTTTGTTCCTCCAGTCTGGACTCCTTTCACACTCTCTGTCTTTCAAGGCACAGTATGTGGCTTAATAAAACTTTGTGTTACCGCACACCTCCTTCCACTTATTCTGCGTAGTGGTGCTGGCCCACCGTTGACCTTGCCAGGTCACCTTACTGCTTTGTAGTTTCGAAAAACGGTCCGCACACACCAATATTGCAGTCGGGGATTGTGCCCCTTTTATTAATGCCACCAACAATAAATATTCAACGTTTCGGGGGGACACAGCCTCCCTTCTTCAGGATCCCTGAAGAAGGGAGGCTGTGTCCCCCGAAACGTTGAATATTTATTGTTGGTGGCATTAATAAAAGGGGCACAATCCCCGACTGCAATATTGGTGTGTGCGGACCGTTTTTCGAAACTACAAAACAGTATGTGGCTTCCCTGTGCCAACCCGATCCAAATGAATACTTTTGGTGCAGCCTCTCAGCTCTCTGGGCCCACCACCAGTGTCTGGTCACCAATAAAAAGATGCAATCAGAGAGCAGTATTGCTGCAGTTTAAGATGGCTAACTACCAACAGTGTTACAAGCTTACACCCTGAATGTCTTTCTGTGTTAAGACTATGGGGCAAATTTACTTAAGGTAGAAGTGACTAATGCTGGCGATTTACTAACGGGCGCTGGCATAATTATGCTAGTGAAGGAGATAAATTCTAGCGCAACTTCGCACTCTAACGTCACGCGTATTTTCGCTCTGGCAAAAGAGAGTTACTACGCAAATTCACTAAGTTTGTGTTTTTACTGAATGTTACCTCTATCGCCAGACTTGCCTTCTCCACCTCAGACCTGGCGAACTGCAATAGAGTAGATAGGACTTCCTCAAAATTTAGTTGAAAAATTTTCTAAGTACCAAAAAACGCTGGCCTCTTTTTCTTTTTACAGGGTGATAGGCTGAAAAAAAATTTTTTCTGGGTAGCCTCCTTCCCCCTATATGAGGTGTAAACAATGCAGGCACTTACAGTCTACGTCTGAGGTGAACAAAGGAGGGACTATGTGAACATATCTGTGAGAATAGAAGGATGGTCAATGGTCAAAAGAACGCCAAAGCTTATAAACAAAGGTAAGCTATAAATACAGACACGACATAGAGTTTCCTGGTAATAATATATAATAAATATAGTGGTCATTTTTTCACCCCATTGGGTGAATCAAATATGTTTGTGTAGAAAAAATACAATAATATTTATTTCTGAAGTTTAGATTTCCTTATTGTATGTTTAATGCGGATGCTACAGGGCTGAGTCAAATTGCCCATGTTTTTGAGCTGAATGAACTTATTTTATATTCCATGCCATAATGTACACTGTCACAGCAGCACTGAGCACATACTGTGAATCAGTAGAAAAGAAGATGGGAAGCTACTGGGGGCATATCTGGAGGCACAGATCTTCACTGCTAAAGGGCTGTGGTGGCCTCATACAATGTGCAAAGTGCACAAAACACAACAATCAGCCATTTTTTCCACTTTGCACACTACGGTTTGATTTTGTAGCATTGCCACATGCCCCACTCAACCCTTACTTGCCCCCTTCCTAATTTGCACATCATAAAGATGTCATTAATCCACTGACACTAATCTGCAATAAGTGCTGGCTGGGTTTTTTGGCACTCCATTTTTTAAGCAAGCACGCTTTTTCTTGTGTCTCTGCACACAGTGCTAGTGTAGTACATCATCATCATTTACGCAGTGCTTTATCTTAGTTATAACAACAGGGAATCAATGGTGGATAACAAACAAGGGTTACAGAGTACAATAAGATTAGAGGTACATTATATGTAGGGGCCATCCTACACTTTCTGTGCATTCGGTGTTACATTTATCTCCACACATTTACCTTGCCACATTAATTTGGCCTGTTTCTGTGGCATCTGTGTGATATAAATATATTATTATTATATACCTTTTTCACTGATAACTTTCTTTTTATACAGTTGTCCCATTCTGCTGCTCAGCATTTCTCCATTGCCTATTTCCTGCAAAGAAAGATAAAATGTTTATCCTTTTCCTAGAACTGCCTCGCTGGAAATACATTCACGTACTGTACCTGTGAATGTGATCTTCATCTCTAATAATTTTCTTGCAAGGGAAAAACACATATCTGTTCTTTCTGAAGATAGATATAGTCTGATTTGTTCTTGTACATCATTTCTTGGCAAAGGATCCTTCAGTAAAATATTTTAACCAGCATCACACAAAGTTTCACACAACACCCACCTCCAAACTGGCAACCTAAACGCTTCTAGTTATCTCAGCATGTTGCTCATATTTCGTTTACATATCAGTTCAAACCAATGCAGAATTTTGGCTTCTAATTCCCTAACATGCACAGATACAAATGGTTCTCAGCCATTTGCTGGAAATGTACAATACCTCTGTAACCATTTCGACACCCCTTTGTCGGTGTTACACTCCACGTGCGGCGCTTACCTGATGACATGTTATCTTTAAAAGGCCAGTCCACCATTTTAGAAGTGCCCAAGCTGGCTTCAGTTTATCTGTTCCTGCTCAAGCGTTACTTCTGTTTCCTGATATCCTGGTTTTGACTTCTGACACAACCTTGCCTGTGATTTCTGCCTTGAACTCTTTGTCTGACCATAACTACATCTTCTCTAATCCCTGCTGGTACCTAATTTACGGACTTGTTACGCACCTCCTTATTGGCTTCTTCAGCAGAAAGCCCGGGGCACCAAAAGGGCGTTGGTGAACACCGGAACCCACAGGGTCCACCTATTAAACTCACCAGACATCATGTCCCTCTACATGAAGAATTTGTGCAATAGGCAGTTATTTTGTTAGATATTGTTTGTACTGGAATCAGTTATTTGAATGAGCTCTAATACATCTGCTAGGAAAAGAAGCCCTCCTATAAGATATATTGGATCTAACTGTCAATGACTATCTGACACCCAACTGCTGCATGAAGACAGAAAGAAGAGAAACAGATGCAGACAGAGGGGTAGTGAACATAAATTTGAGTATTTCAGAAACCGTACAGATTATCTAATTGATTGTATTTACAAAGTGTCTTAATTCAGTATACTGAAGCTCATATTAAATTTTTATTTTTGCAATAGTTCCCCTTTAATAGCCAAGAAACAATGCATTGCTTCGGTATTAGAAGGTCTTTACTGGTAAGAAAAAAATGCTAAAAGTACATCTAATATACTCTTTTACAATATAGTATAACATTTCTAAACATTTCTAAACATTTTTGTTTCATGCAAATACTTCATTATTAAAACAAAGAAATTCGGCATACAGTATCTGTTAAAATATCCATAATAAGATAGTGTTCTATATAATTTATAAATATAGAAATGTGTTAGACGTGGATAAACAATTCATTTGGAATTCTCACTCGATAAAATGAAGTAATAATGAAATAAATATCAGCCAATTAATCAATTAATCAAGGCAGACCAATTACTGTCATAAAAAAAATCAGTTATTTATAATAAACAGGACACAACATCAATGGACAGTGTTACCAGTTGAAGATGCCATAATGGAAAAGATGCCCACTTAATGCATATTTTTGAGATCATGAAAGTGACACCGCAAGTACCTCAAAAATGAGTGGCATTATTCTATGCAACAACCATATTTGGGTGACTGAAGCTGCAGTTGCATTTCATAAATGAACCTTTGGAGATCTTTACATTTTCATGGGTTGGTCCACATTATTGTAGGTCATTTCTTTATTTTTTCAGTAATACAAATACAGGATAAAGTTATAGGACTAAAGTCACAAGTTATGTTACTTATCTGTTATAGTTGTTTCGGTTCTAGAGGCATCTGTTTTTAACTCTTTTGGGAGAATGCATTTTAATATTGTATGTTTTGCTTTAGGATGTTTATTTTGCTCCGATGCTTTTTCTGCATTTTATATAGACAGGTTTGTTGTAATTGTTTTGTTTTACTCTTATATCACATTCAAACAGCTTCTAAAAATCCATCTGCTCAAGGGCTCATTTTGGTGATGGCCGTGCTAGTACACTAAAAACCCTGTTATAGCTGTCTCAAATTTTGCAGTTTTTGATGTTTCTGTGAGTATCACCTTTTTGGCTGCAAGAGTTGAACCTCAACGTTGCTTTACAAAACCAACACCAAAAATGTAATGTTTTAATGCCATTGTCACTCAGGCAAGAATGAGAGCATTTATTTTCATGAGAACTCACCCTGGTGGTCTTGTGGGGATGCCCTCCGCATCTGTCTTCGTTGGCGCCATTCTTCTAATGCGCATAAATCCAGGTTCGCGTCGCTTGGCTATTTCGGATTTATCTGGAAAGTGACTAATGCGATGTCATCGGTGGCGTGAAGTTCAAAATATTTAGAGGGCTTTTTGTTTTGTTTTCATTGTCCAATGTAAAGTTCAATTCATTAGTTCCTGGGCGTGATTATCCGTATTTCTACTCATGTTTGATCCTGCCTGTTCTTGACCAAGTCCTGTCTGCTGCCTGTCTTTGACTCCTGCCTGTGATTTGACCATTCTCTCGGATCCTGTAACTGTCTGGTATTTTGACCTGGCCTGTGACTTGATTACATTTCTGACTCCTGTTTTGTACTGCGCTGCCAGTTTGGTATATTGACCCGGCTTGTGACTTTGATTTCGCTACCGTCTCCTGTTATAGTACTACTCTGCTCATCTGGTATATTGACCGGCCTGTGACCCTGACTACATTCCAATTCAGTATAATTGTGGTTCCCTTACTTGCCCAGAACTCTCTCCTTGGTCCTCTCATATTAAGACCTGACGGCACCCGAGTAGCGGAGGGCTCCTCCCGAAGTGAAAGGTGGTCATTAAAAGCAGAAGGCTGAGCTGTGACCAGAACCTTGGGGTTTGTTCTGGGTTTAGGATACCAGTCATAACAATGTTAGATTTGCTAAGCCAGATTTGCTAAGTCCTGGATCATTGCTGACAAACTGAAGCTTTATGCTTGTGCAATAGGTACAGTATATAAAATATGGCATTTTTAGCCACATTAGTTTTTATGGTTTAGTTTTCCTTTAAATCCTAAAGCCTGCTGGGAAGAATGCCAATTGTACTTCTTGAAGCCCAGCTTTGAGGTCTACAAGGGGGACTTTTTTAATGAGCACATTTCTTGTGTTAAATATTCTTGGAGCTATAACAATACAGTATAGGGTATACAATAATGTTTTCATATAACTGTAACCTTGTTTTAAGTTAAGATGAGCCCTGACCAAATGTCAGACTTCAAACAGCAGATTAAACCGAACACAAACAACCTGCACACATTTTTCCAGACTATTCCTAGAGGCACATTTATTAAAGTTCGAATTTCGAATTCATGTGAGTTTTTTTATTACATTCGATTATACTTGAAATTCATCTAAAATTATGACAAATATTCCCAACCCAAAAACTCGAATCGAATATGTTTTGAATTCGACTAAACTTGAATCAAGTTTTTTCTCCGAACAAAAACTTGAATGTCAGGAAGGCTACTAACAGCATAAAAATGGTCACTGGACCTCTCTCATTGACTTATACATGAACTCGTCAGGTTTTAGGTGGTTAATAGTCTAATAGGATTTTTAAAGGGCCAGAGTTTGATAAATCGCAAAATTCGAATTAAAACTCAAATCAAGTTTTAGTTAATTCACAAATCAAATTTGAAAGTTTTGACCATAAAAAAACAGAATTTTTAATTTGAGCCTTAATAAATCTGCCCCCTAGTGTTACACAGGTTTGATGTGTGTGCCAGAAGAGACCTGTAATCATATTAAGATTAACAGAGTTAACAGAAATTAACATTCCCTGTTTTTACTAAATAGAAGCTAATGTCTTAAATCCATCTGAAATTAATATTGTAACAAAACTGTAAATGACCTCATATTAATACATTGTAAAAATAACGTTCCTATAATACTAGATATATGGTTTTTTTTATAAAAAGAGAAGGTTTTAGATCTGTTTGCATTTTCATGGCTAGAGGTACAATACTGGAGGTTGTGGAATACCTGATAAAGGAAAATGAAAGCTAGGTCGATGGATCGCATGATACTGCAGATGGGTGCTCTCACGAATGACAGGTAATCAGTAAATAAGGAAAGGTGGCTTTGCTATTAATCTATCACTGTGCAATCTCATCTTGGGTGATGATTTAAATAAGGTTATGTACATCTATGCTCAGCATGTTCATCTCTGGCAGCCCTGCCATAGTGACAGATAACTATATAGACTCAAGGCCACTGTGGGAATGATGTCTGGCAGAGATTCATCCATCTCTCTTGTTCAGTGGTCTCCATGGATTATGTACTATTAAAGAATTAATCTAGATTTTTGTTCCGTTACGCAGGGTGCAAGGAGTTCTTCTCAGCACCATAAACAAACTTTGCCTGTCACCTCCAGTTTGTAAACAAAGTGTTTGCGGGACTTGCACATTTATAACTGTCATTTTCTGTACACACCTTTAATATCAGCTGGCTGGCATGGCAATTTATGAATTTAACCTACGTGTTATTTCCCATAAGAAATCAGATGCTCTTATATTACCATTGAATCATGTGTATTTTTGGGAAATTTTGATTCATCTTCCAGGAATCTGAGATAAAACACATTAATAATGTCACATGGGGGAAGAGGGCCATTTGCTTACGAAACATGTATAGATCCTGGTATGTGGGTTATGACAGAAGCTTCACTCGATTTTGAGAAAATGAATAGGTGTTACAGAAAATGAATGTAATGTTGCCTATGTTCTCCTCAGCATTACAATGAGGTACATGGCTCACCTTGGACAGCTGAGCCATATTGATGTACCCTTAGGACACAGCAGCAAAGAATCCAATACTTTCAACTTTCAGAGCAAAAGTTAATATACTAGACAAATATAAATCATTTCCAACCACTAGCAGTTTTGTTAAATCACTATAGGCCAGCAATAATTAACAGCAGTAAACTGTATTAGTCAAAATGTGACCTTCTAGGATTATTGTCTCAACTATTGTCCAGGTCTGAACATTCGGCTGACGAGTTTAATGGTTTAGGTTTAAACTCACTTTTGAGTAAAGTTTTGGTCTTATAAACATATGAAGCAAGGTTTTTGCCATTTAAAGGCTGTATGTCTTGTTAATAATTTAGGCTGATCATAAAATATCTCAAAATTTGTAACAGGTCACTGCTGTTATATAAAGGTAAGCAGGGACCTCGATTGTGGGATGGCAGTGGATGTGATTTACTTAGACTTTGCTAAAGCATTTGATACAGTGCCACACAAAAGGTTACTGGTTAAATGAAGGAATGCTGGCCTGGAACCTAGTATTTGTACCGCAGGGCTCTGTACTTGGTCACTTGCTTTTCAGCTTGTTTATTAATAACCTGGATGTGGGCATTGAAAGTACTGTTTCTATTTTTGCTGATGATACTAAATTGTGCAGAACTATAGGTTCCATGCAGGATGCTGCCATTTTGCAGAGTGATTTGTCTAAGTTGGGAAACTGGGCAGCCAACTGGAAAATGATGTTCAATGTTGATAAATGCAAGGTTATGCACTTTGTCAAAAATAATATAAATGCAAGTTATACATTAAATGGCAATGTGTTGGGAGTTTCCTCAAATGAGAAGGATCTCGGGGTTTTTGTAGATAACAAGTAGTCTAATTCTGGGCAAATAAAGTTCTGTCTTGCATAAAAAAGGCCATTAACCCAATGGATGAAAACATAATTATGCCTCTTTATATGTCCCTGGTGAGGCCTCATCTGGAGTATGCAGTGCAGTTTTGGACTCCAGTCCTTAAGAGGGATATAAATGAGCTGGAGAGAGTGCAGAGATGTGCAACTAAATTGGTTAGAGGGATGGAAGACTTAAATTATGAGGGTAGACTGTCAAGGTTGGGGTTGTTTTCTCTGGAAAACAACCCCAAATTTAAATTTAATTGTACTGCAGCTTCAGTATATACTTCTTAGTTATTTTTATATTATACAAATGTATTTTGCTATTCATATACATTAATGTTCTTAAATAGACACTTAAAGGAGAACTAAAGCCTAAAAAGGAATATGGCTAAAAATGCCATGTTTTATATATTGAATTTGTTGCACCAGCCTAAAGTTTTAGCTTCTCAATAGCAATGATCCAGGACTTCAAACTTGTCACAGAGGGTCACCATCTTGAAAAGTGTCTGTGACACTCACATGTCACAAATTATCAAGCAGAAAATGAGGTTTGCCTGTAATATTAGCTGATGCTACAAGGCTGATTATTAAATTCTGATGCTAGTTGCACTGGTTTCTGCTCTGCCATGTACAGTAGTAATTATCTCTATTAATTTCTAATCAGCCTTATACTGTGACATTTTGTCACGAATCGGCACCCAGAATCCAGAACCAATGCTAAGCACCCTGGTCTCGTCTCTTGCTTCCATCTTTAACAGCCGCCTTTCACCTCGGGAGGAACCCTAATCGGATCGCTAATCGGATGCCGCCAGGTCTTATTAAGAGAGAAGCCAAGCGAAGGTTCTGGACGAGCAGTGGGGCACGATTGTAAAGCAAAGTCTTTGGGCAGAAGGATTAGATGAATCATAGTCAAACAGGCCAGGTCAGTGCAGGCAGAATTCTAGAATAGACAGGCAAGGGTCAAAGCTGGGAGGTCAATCAGACGAGTCAAACAGGCACAGGTTGGATTACAGAAGTTAGAAAAGTCGGTTACCAGGCAGGAGTCAGGATCACAGAAGTAAGAGTAGTCAGGCAGGCAGGGGTCAAAACAGGAATCAGATAATCAGTTTAGAATAGCTAAAGCACCAGGAACTCACAAAGAATGAACCTATAACGGGCAATGATCATAGTGCTAAAGCCCCTTTAATACTTTTGAATTTGGCGCCACTGCGCGCTGACGTCACACGTCAGTGCCAATGCGCCTATAATTAAAAGAGCTGCGCGCCGCACATGCACTAAGGAACGGGCACAGCAGAAGGAAGGCAGCGTGGTGGGCGTCCCCTGCCGAGAGCACGGCGGGCGTCCCCGCCGCCCACTTGGCCACCAGGGCGAGTACCCCATTACACATTTCTATGTGTACTGTATATTGTGAGTGGGTCCCTAAGCTCAGTTAGTGACAGCAGCACAGAACATGTGCAGTGAATCAGCAAAAAGAAGATGGGGAGCTACTGGGGCATCTCTGGAGACACAGATCTTTACTGCTAAAGGGCTGTGGTTGCTTTGGGCTGGTGCAGAAGCACTAAACAAAATTTCTAATTTGCACTTGGATTTGCAGAGAAAAATGTCTGTGTCGTGTTATTAATTCATTTAAATGGGAAGCTAATTTACTACTTATATTTATTTATGGAGAGTCATTTTTTTCAAAATCATGGATCAACAGTATTGAGTTATACTCTAGCACAGAATTGCTTGGTATTGTCTCCATGAATTACTAGTTGGTACCTGTAAAAAGTGTAGAAAAGAAACCTGTACTATGACCTAGGGTCTTCAGAGCAGGAAGGGTTAACAGATATCCCCATTTAATCATTCCACAGTATTTATTTTTGTTGCAAGCACTGATAAAACTGAAGTATTTATGGGCTATGCATGGGCTGTACCGGGACAGTAACCATAAATATCATTAATTTGTTATAGTAGGCATGAAAAATGTCAGAGGGAGAGCATCTGACCACGGATATTACAATTGCTATACAGTCAGAGACTGGAGTTCAGCTTTACTGATTTTTAGCATCAGCATTCAGCAACAATGTCCGTGATAGAAAACAATCTGCATTTTCACATTAAAATTAAATTTTTGGTCCAGATCCCACACATATTACATAAAATTTTTGGATGCTGACATATCCAAACAGCATCTAATTTGCCAAACAGACCAAGTAGCAATAGAAGGAGGAAAAGAGAAAACAGCCTGTGTTGCACAGTACAATGAATTTTTGTGGCAGGTAAGCTAATCAGGTCAAAAATAGAAATGAACAAAGCAGTAATGCAACTGAACAAAATGGGGAAGATGGTCTTTTAGAGATACAGTAGGTTTACATGACTGATGAACTGAGGATGACTGTTGGATTTGCTTGTGTTAAAGTTAAGCTTTTCCACCCATGTGATTATGCCAAATTAAAAAAGTGATGTGTATTACCAATTCTTTCACAATAACCTTGATATTGTTATTTCTAACCTTTGTTTTTTAACAGATAGATGCATATTTATCAAGGGTCGAATTTCGGATTGAAAAAACTTCGAAATTCGAATTCAAAAACACCAACCGAAATGAAGTCAAAGGTTTTTTTTGTTTAAATAGGTCTGTTTTTGATCCAATAGGTCCGTATTTGGCCTAATTTGAATTGTTCGAATTGAAGGAATAGCCCATTGATTCAAAGTTTTTCCCAAAAAACTTTGATTTTTCAAAGTCCACCAATTGATTCCAGGTTCTAGGAGGTCCCCCCCCCTAGGCTAAAACAGCAATGGTCGATGGCGAATGGTCTAAATGGTCTAATTTTTAAAGAGACAGTACATGATAAATTTTTAAATTTTTTTCAAATTCCAATCGAATTTGGACTATTCCCTAGTCAAAGTACACAAAAAATAGCTTGAATTTTTTTCATTTGAAAATTCTCCTCGACCTTTGATAAATCTGCCCCATAATGTAGCTCTGGAAATATGTTCCTAAATATATGCCTTATATTATATCACATTCAATGAAATTTCTCCTATCTGTGAACAACAAACCACCCATCACTATGGGACAGATTTATTTTAACTCCCATAAACTCCCATGAACTCAAATAAAAAATGACCAGATCAAAATTTATCAAAAAAAAAAAACCTTGATTTTCAGGAAGGCTGCAAACAACCCCAAATTGATCCCAGGATGTCTCCCATAGGCTAAAACAGCAATTCGGCAGGTTTAAGGTGGCGAATAGTCAAATTTGATTTTTTTTAAGGGCCAGTACATGATAAATTTTGAAAATCGAATTCAAATTTTTTTAACTTTTTAATTGAATTTTAACTATTTCCTAGTCGAATTTCACAAAAAAACCTTGAAAATTCAAAATTCGAAATTTGAATTTTCACTTCAATCCTTGTTAAATCTCCCTCTAAGAATCACCACCCCAACAAGCTATGGATTTAATTTGAAAAAGCTGGCTCAGAAAGATTAGGTAATTTACAATGAGGGGCCCATTCACTAAGTTCGAGTGAAGGAACAGAGGAAAAATAGTTCAAATTTCGAATGTTTTCTTTGGCTACTACGACCATCGAATTGGCTACTTCGACCTTCGACTATGACCTTCGACTTCGAATCGAACGATTCAAACTAAAAATCGTTCGACTATTCGACTATTCGATAGTCGAAGTACTGTCTCTTTAAAAATTTCTTCGACCCCCTAGTTCGCCACCTAAAACCTACCGAAGGTCCCCATAGGCTTGCTAACAATTTTGTGATCGAAGGATAATCCTTCGATCGATGGATTAAAATCCTTCGAATTGTTCGATTCGAAAGATTTAATCATTCGATCGAACGATTATTCCTTCGATCGTTCGATCGAACGAATTGCGCAAAATCCTTCGACTTTGATATTCGAAGTCAAAGGATTTTAATTCGGCAGTCGAATATCGAGGGTTAATTAACCCTCGATATTCGACCCTTGATACATCTGCCCCTAAGAGTGCTGTGCAATAAATCAACATCTCTCTTTAGTGTCTAAATAAGGTGAAAATAATAATGTGTTATTATTTCCAGATATTAATTAATCTGGAAGAATGAGCAAAGTTAAAATCTTCTCTTGGCTCTATAAATTCCACCTTAAACTGCAGAGATTCTCTGAATGCCCAAAGAATATCCCACATAAGAAAGTGGCATTATAGCAATGCTTTATATTATATAAAACAGAAGAATTGTTGTTATTTACAATGTGGGAGGAAAAATAATCTCATTATTGATTTGCCAGGGTTCTGTCATCAAACCTCACTTGTTGCTAGGCATTGGATACCAAGACAAACTAAATCGAATGAGGTGGGAAAACAAATGGCAGAGGTAAGTCTAATAACAGATGATGGTCTGATCAGTAAGACAATGATCAGTAATACAGACAGAATTAGATAATGGAAAATCTGTGATAACAATTCACCCAGTCACCTTCAAAAGAGACCTTTAATCAGGCACAAAATTACAATTTGCCATTGTGCCCTATGCAATCTCTCCTGTCGGTGAAGAACCCAAAATCATTCTTGGCACAGACTCCCAAAATCTTTAAATTATACAGTAAAGGAATAAATATTTCGCGCATTGTGGTGTTTGTCAGAATGATTAACCCTTTAAGTGCCAGCAGAATTTCACATTTTGGTTACGCGAAATGCCAGCCGTTTTTGAAACATTTTGTGCTCTCTCACTTTAGGGGCATTTTCTGAGGGGAAACCTATAGTTTACCTAGGAAAACTATACATTGTTTTTTTCGGTAGAAACTGAGCTTTCTAAATCTGCCTGAGTTTTCATGTATTTCCACCTGTGCAAAAAAATTTATAGTGCTAAATACCAAAAAAAAATGAAAAATTACCATTTTTCATCGTATATCAATTTATACCAGAAAAATATTTCATTTTACGGATGAAAATCCAACTGATTTGGAAAGCCTTATGTCTCTCGAACGTGCCAATACCAGATATGTATAGTTTTAGGGAGATTTAGGATTTCTGTACAGCAAAAACTCCCAGCAGTATATTACCGAATTTTGAAAGCACTAAGGCAGAAAACGGCATGCTTTAGATTCCAAGGGAAAAAAATCCTCAAACCGTAGGTTTACCCCAGAAAACCATACATTTTTGAAAAGTACACATTCTGCCGATTACAAAATGGGTAACTATGTCTCTCTACTCCCAACTACCAAACATAAAAGCTTGTCTGAACATAGCGGTTTTTCAACAAAAAATTCAAAATTCTGAAAAATCATTTCAAAGGTTTTATTTTGCTGCTCCGCATATCCCAAACTATATTAGGTACCAAGAAAAAGCACCTGAAATATGATTGCCAGGGGTCCACTGAACAATTTGATACCCATTATGCATAGGTTTACCAAAGTATCTGGCATTTAGAGACACCAATATGAAGTTAGCACATCCAAATTGTTCAGGACTTTACTTCAGCTACTGAGAAATCAACACATTGACTGCATTTTTTGTGGGGTAAAAACACAGAAATATATGTTTACCCCCCAAACCCATATATTTTTGGAAAGTACACATTCTACTGAATCTAAAATGGGTACCCATGCCTTTCTGCTCCAAACTACTGAGTCGCAAGGCTTTCCCACAATTGTCGGTTTTGGTGAAATATCTGAAAATTTCCTCAAAGCTTCAACTTCCCAGCACCATATCGCCCATGTATCATTACGTACTAAGAAAAAGCACCCTAAATATGATTGCCAGGGTTCCTCTGAACATTTTGGTGGTCATTGTTCATAAGTTTACCAAAGTATCTGGCATTTAGAGGCCCCAAAATGAAGTTAGCGCATACAAGCAGTCCCGTGGGTAACTTCAGCAAATGAAAGATCAACACATTGACTGCATTTTTGTGGGGTAAAAACACAGAAATATATGTTTACCCCCCAAAACCCATATATTTTTGGAAAGTACACATTCTACCGAATCTAAAATGGGTACCCATGCCTTTCTGCTCCAAACTACTGAGTCGCAAGGCTTTCCCACAATTGTCGGTTTTGGTGAAATATCTGAAAATTGCCTCAAAGCTTCAACTTCCCAGCACCATATCACCCATGTGTCATTACGTACTAAGAAAAAGCACCCTAAATATGATTGCCAGGGTTCCTCCAAACAGTTTGGTGGCCATTGTTCATAGGTTTACCAAAGTATCTGGCATTTAGAGGCCTCAAAATGAAGTTAGCGCATACAAATAGTCCTGTGGGTAACTTCATCTAATGAAAAATCAACACATTGACTGCATTTTTGTGGGGTAAAAACACAGAAATATATGTTTACCCCCCAAACCCATATATTTTTGGAAAGTACACATTCTACTGAATCTAAAATGGGTACCCATGCCTTTCTGCTCCAAACTACTGAGTCGCAAGGCTTTCCCAAAGTTGTCGGTTTTGGTGAAATATCTGAAAATTGCCTCAAAGCTTCAACTTCCCAGCACCATATCACCCATGTGTCATTACATACTAAGAAAAAGCACCCTAAATATGATTGCCAGGGTTCCTCTGAACATTTTGGTGGCCATTGTTCATAAGTTTACGAAAGTATCTGGCATTTAGAGGCCCCAAAATGATGTTAGCGCATACAAACAGTCCCGTGGGTAACTTCAGCTAATGAAAAATCAACACATTGACTGCATTTTTGTGGGGTAAAAACACAGAAATATATGTTTACCCCCCAAAACCCATATATTTTTGGAAAGTACACATTCTACAGAATCTAAAATGGGTACCCATGCCTTTCTGCTCCAAACTACTGAGTCGCAAGGCTTTCCCACAATTGTCGGTTTTGGTGAAATATCTGAAAATTGCCTCAAAGCTTCAACTTCTCAGCACCATATCACCCATGTATCGTTATGCACCAAGAAAAAGCACCCTAAATATGATTGCCAGGGTTCCTCCGAACAGTTTGGTGGCCATTGTTCATAGGCTTACCAAAGTATCTGGCATTTAGAGGCCCCAAAATGAAGTTAGCGCATACAAACAGTCCCGTGGGTAACTTCAGCTAATGAAAAATCAACACATTGACTGCATTTTTGTGGGGTAAAAACACAGAAATATATGTTTACCCCCCAAACCCATACATTTTTGGAAAGTACACATTCTACAGAATCTAAAATGGGTACCCATGCCTTATTGCTCCAAACTACTGAGTCGCAAGGCTTTCCCAAATTTGTCGGTTTTGGTGAAATATCTGAAAATTGCTTCAAAGCTTCAACTTCCCAGCACCATATCACCCATGTGTCATTACGTACTAAGAAAAAGCACCCTAAATATGATTGCCAGGGTTCCTCTGAACATTTTGGTGGCCATTGTTCATAAGTTTACCAAAGTATCTGGCATTTAGAGGCCCCAAAATGAAGTTAGCGCATACAAACAGTCCCGTGGGTAACTTCAGCTAATGAAAAATCAACACATTGACTGCATTTTTGTGGGGTAAAACACAGAAATATATGTTTACCCCCCAAAACCCATATATTTTTGGAAAGTACACATTCTACAGAATCTAAAATGGGTACCCATGCCTTTCTGCTCCAAACTACTGAGTCGCAAGGCTTTCCCACAATTGTCGTTTTTGGTGAGATATCTGAAAATTGCCTCAAAGCTTCAACTTCCCAGCACCATATCACCCATGTGTCATTACGTACTAAGAAAAAGCACCCTAAATATGATTGCCAGGGTTCCTCTGAACATTTTGGTGGCCATTGTTCATAAGTTTACCAAAGTATCTGGCATTTAGAGGCCCCAAAATGAAGTTAGTGCATACAAACAGTCCCGTGGGTAACTTCAGCTAATGAAAGATCAACAAATTGACTGCATTTTTGTGGGGTAAAAAACAGAAATATATGTTTACCCCCCAAAACCCATATATTTTTGGAAAGTACACATTCTACAGAATCTAAAATGGGTACCCATGCCTTTCTGCTCCAAACTACTGAGTCGCAAGGCTTTCCCACAATTGTCGGTTTTGGTGAGATATCTGAAAATTGCCTCAAAGCTTCAACTTCCCAGCACCATATCACCCATGTGTCATTACGTACTAAGAAAAAGCACCCTAAATATGATTGCCAGGGTTCCTCTGAACATTTTGGTGGCCATTGTTCATAAGTTTACCAAAGTATCTGGCATTTAGAGGCCCCAAAATGAAGTTAGCGCATACAAACAGTCCCGTGGGTAACTTCAGCTAATGAAAGGTCAACAAATTGACTGCATTTTTGTGGGGTAAAAAACAGAAATATATGTTTACCCCCCAAAACCCATATATTTTTGGAAAGTACACATTCTACCGAATCTAAAATGGGTACCCATGCCTTTCTGCTCCAAACTACTGAGTCGCAAGGCTTTCCCACAATTGTCGGTTTTGGTGAAATATCTGAAAATTTCCTCAAAGCTTCAACTTCTCAGCACCATATCACCCATGTATCGTTATGCACCAAGAAAAAGCACCCTAAATATGATTGCCAGGGTTCCTCCGAACAGTTTGGTGGCCATTGTTCATAGGTTTACCAAAGTATCTGGCATTTAGAGGCCCCAAAATGAAGTTAGCGCATACAAACAGTCCCGTGGGTAACTTCAGCTAATGAAAAATCAACACATTGACTGCATTTTTGTGGGGTAAAAACACAGAAATATATGTTTACCCCCCAAACCCATACATTTTTGGAAAGTACACATTCTACAGAATCTAAAATGGGTACCCATGCCTTATTGCTCCAAACTACTGAGTCGCAAGGCTTTCCCAAAGTTGTCGGTTTTGGTGAAATATCTGGAAATTGCCTCAAAGCTTCAACTTTCCAGCATCGTATTGTCCATGTATCATTACCAGCATAAAGCATCCTAAATATAAACATATGGGTCTACTAAACAGTTTGATACCCAATGTGCATAGATATACCAAACTATGTGGCGCACAGAGACCCCCAAATGACAATATGTATAGACATTTTCACGGCTGACGCGCTGGCTGCTGCAATATAACCACCCGGTGTGTGTATTATGCGACATTAGCCCACCTAACAGTACAGAGACCCCAGAAAACCATATATTTTCAGAAAGTACACATTCTGACGAATCCAATATGGGTAAATAAGTGTTTCTACTGCAAACTGCCAAACTGCAAAGCAATGCTGAACATAACGGTTTTTATCAAATTTCGGAAAATCGTCACAAAGCTTGAATTTTACCCCATTATATGCAACACATTTCGTAACGTATCAGCATAAAACATCCTAAATATGAACGCCAGGGGTCTACTGAACACTTTGATGCCCAATATGCATAGATATACCAAACTATGTGGCGCACAGAGACCCCCAAATGACAATAGTGTATATACATTTTCACGGCTGACGCTCTGGCTGCTGCAATATGAGCACCTGGAGTGTGTATTATGCGACATTAGACCCCCCTAACAGTACAGAGACCCCAGAAAACCATATATTTTCAGAAAGTACACATTCTGACGAATCCAATATGGGTAAATAAGTGTTTCTACTGCAAACTGCCAAACTGCAAAGCAATGCTGAACATAACGGTTTTTATCAAATTTCTGAAAATCGTCACAAAGCTTGAATTCTACCCCATTACATGCCACACATTTCGTAACGTATCAGCATAAAACATCCTAAATATGAACGCCAGGGGTCTACTGAACACTTTGATGTCCAGTATGCATAGATATACCAAACTATGTGGCGTACAGAGACCCCCAAATGACAATAGTGTATATACATTTTCACGGCTGACGCGCTGGCTGCTGCAATATAAGCACCTGGTGTGTGTATTATGCAACATTAGACCCCCCTAATAGTACAGAGACCCCAGAAAACCATATATTTTCAGAAAGTACACATTCTGACGAATCCGATATGGGTAAATAAGTGTTTCTACTGCAAACTGCCAAACTGCAAAGCAATGCTGAACATAACGGTTTTTATCAAATTTCTGAAAATCGTCACAAAGCTTGAATTCTACCCCATTATATGCCACACATTTCGTAACGTATCAGCATAAAACATCCTAAATATGAACGCCAGGGGTCTACTGAACACTTTGATGCCCAGTATGCATAGATATACCAAACTATGTGGCGTACAGAGACCCCCAAATGACAATAGTGTATATACATTTTCACGGCTGACGCGCTGGCTGCTGCAATATAAGCACCTGGTGTGTGTATTATGCAACATTAGACCCCCCTAACAGTACAGAGACCCCAGAAAACCATATATTTTCAGAAAGTACACATTCTGACGAATCCAATATGGGTAAATAAGTGTTTCTACTACAAACTGCCAAACTGCAAAGCAATGCTGAACATAACGGTTTTTATCAAATTTCTGAAAATCGTCACAAAGCTTGAATTTTACCCCATTATATGCCCCACATTTCGTAACTTATCAGCATAAAACATCCTAAATATGAACGCCAGGGGTCTACTGAACACTTTGATGCCCAATATGCATAGATATACCAAACTATGTGGCGCACAGAGACCCCCAAATGACAATAGTGTATATACATTTTCACGGCTGACGCTCTGGCTGCTGCAATATGAGCACCTGGAGTGTGTATTATGCGACATTAGACCCCCCTAACAGTACAGAGACCCCAGAAAACCATATATTTTCAGAAAGTACCCATTCTGACGAATCCAATATGGGTAAATAAGTGTTTCTACTGCAAACTGCCAAACTGCAAAGCAATGCTGAACGTAACGGTTTTTATCAAATTTCTGAAAATCGTCACAAAGCTTGAATTTTACCCCATTATATGCCCCACATTTCGTAACTTATCAGCATAAAACATCCTAAATATGAACGCCAGGGTCTACTGAACACTTTGATGCCCAATATGCATAGATATACCAAACTATGTGGCGCACAGAGACCCCCAAATGACAATAGTGTATATACATTTTCACGGCTGACGCTCTGGCTGCTGCAATATGAGCACCTGGAGTGTGTATTATGCAACATTAGACCCCCCTAACAGTACAGAGACCCCAGAAAACCATATATTTTCGGAAAGTACACATTCTGACGAATCCCATATGGGTAAATAAGTGTTTCTACTGCAAACTGCCAAACTGCAAAGCAATGCTGAACATAACGGTTTTTATCAAATTTCTGAAAATCGTCACAAAGCTTGAATTCTACCCCATTATATGCCACACATTTCGTAACGTATCAGCATAAAACATCCTAAATATGAACGCCAGGGGTCTACTGAACACTTTGATGCCCAGTATGCATAGATATAGCAAACTATGTGGCGTACAGAGACCCCCAAATGACAATAGTGTATATACATTTTCACGGCTGACGCGCTGGCTGCTGCAATATAAGCACCTGGTGTGTGTATTATGCAACATTAGACCCCCCTAACAGTACAGAGACCCCAGAAAACCATATATTTTCAGAAAGTACACATTCTGACGAATCCAATATGGGTAAATAAGTGTTTCTACTGCAAACTGCCAAACTGCAAAGCAATGCTGAACATAACGGTTTTTATCAAATTTCTGAAAATCGTCACAAAGCTTGAATTCTACCCCATTATATGCCACACATTTCGTAACTTATCAGCATAAAACATCCTAAATATGAACGCCAGGGGTCTACTGAACACTTTGATGCCCAGTATGCATAGATATACCAAACTATGTGGCGTACAGAGACCCCCAAATGACAATAGTGTATATACATTTTCACGGCTGACGCGCTGGCTGCTTCAATTTGAGCACCTGGTGTGTGTATTATGCGACATTAGACCCCCCTAACAGTACAGAGACCCCAGAAAACCATATATTTTCAGAAAGTACACATTCTGACGAATACAATATGGGTAAATAAATGTTTCTACTGTAAACTGCCAATCTGCAAAGCAATGCTGAACATAACGGTTTTTATGAAATATTTGAAAATCGTCACAAAGCTTGAATTTTACCCCATTATATGCCCCACATTTCGTAACGTATCAGCATAAAACATCCTAAATATGAACGCCAGGGGTCTACTGAACACTTTGATGCCCAATATGCATAGATATACCAAACTATGTGGTGCACAGAGACCCCCAAATGGATATATAGTAAATAAAATTTACAAGGCAAAACAAAATAAGGCAGTAAAGAGTGAAATGCAAAAAAATCCAATAAAACCACAAAAATCAATGTTTTTTTTCCAGACTCGTGTTATCGGCCGTCAGAATCACAGTTTGAATATTTTAGCTGGGCCAAACAGGTTATACGGCTAGAAACAAGTGAACACAACATACGCAGAGCTGAAAATGCAATAAAATGGCTAAAAATTCAATAAAAATGCTAAAAATGCACCAAAATACCCAAAATTGCAATATAATCACCGAAATAACATAAAAAAGATATTGCACAGTACGGTTAGCGAATACGCTATTCGTAATGGCAATAAAACATTTTTTTCAGCCAAAAAAAGAAACGATGCGATAAGAAAAAAAAAAAAAAGCCACAATGCCATGTATGTGCGTGTGCGTGTGTACAAATGGTAAATTACATGTTATGCGCGCGTGTGTGCGTGTGCACATGTGTGTAAGTGCAGTGAGTGTAAGTGACCCCCCCAATCCCCAAAAATGTATGTGTAAGTGTGTGTAAGTGTGAATCTAAGTGTGTATTACTGTAATAAGTGTGTGTTGGTGTGTTTGTGTGTGTAATTGTTGCACTAACCTGAAAAAATCGCTGGAGACTGTTGCAGGCGATCTGGAAGGGCCTCAGGAAGAGATCTGCGACGTCCTCTGTGTGCCTGTGCTGTGGGGGCGGAGATATCCAGCGCGGTGTAGGCTGCAGCAGCAGGACACGTAAGTTACACGTGCCTGCTGCTGTTTTTGGGCCCCTGGGCGATCGCGCCCCAGGGGCCACTCGATCCCCTGCTCTGCTCGTTGCCTAGGGGCAGGGGATCGATGCGGAACGGAGCGAGCGGCTCTAACAGCCGCTCCTCCGCTCCAGAACCCGGAAGTGCTGCAGAACGTAGAATCTACGTTCTGTGGCATTTCAAGTTACTTTTCCACAGAACGTAGATTCTACGTTCTGTGGCACTTAAAGGGTTAAGAGGCATGTGCCAGTAGAAACCAGTTGGAGTTTATTACAGAATCAAAAATGAACGCTCCATCTCCAGCCAGTCATACTGTATATGCCATTGTATGAGAAAAACTGCTCATACAGACAGAGACTTTCCAGGATACTGTAGGTCTTGGGATATTTTAAACTTTTAATTTATTTGCAGATATTATAAGAATAGAGGTGGCAGTAATAGAGCATATCAGAGTGACATCTAAAAGAAGTTACCTATACAATTGAAAGGTGTCTCATTTTGGGCAAATATTTGTATCTGTTTGTTCTACCTACATGCTATGAACGTAATTAAATCAAAACAAGCATAAAGCAACAGGTATTGTATCTATTATTTGCAAACCCCTATACCCAGAAAGCTTAAAAATGCATAATTGCCTTCCCATAAAGCCTACCTTAAAACTACAATTTTTAAAAAAGATACAGTATTTTTTCTGTTTGCTCGACTTTTTGAACATATGTACAATCATGTAAAACAGTAAGTACACTACATGTAATGTTTTCTCTTTTATAACATATATATACATTTCAATATTTGATCTTCATTCAAAAACTACAGTTTATAAATATTAAGGTAATTTAACTGCACAAAAACAAATTTATTTTAACAAAAAAATTAACAGATATGTCATTTAATTCTATGAAAAAGTAAGTAGACTTTTAGCTCTGATACTGTACCTGGAATTGCCCCTTTTGGAAGAAACAACCCAAAGAAGGCATTTCTTATCACTGTAGACCAGTCTTTTAGATTGACTATAAGATATCTTTTTCCAGAATTTTTTCAGCTGTGTGACGTTGTCCATTTCAAATCCCCCCACAAAATCTCAATGGGATTTTGATATGGGCTTTGACTTGATAATTTTTTTGGTGGTTTTACTGTAATATTTTTTGTCATGTTGCAAGGTCCACTTTTTGTTGCTCTTCAAACTTCCTGCAGATTCTATCATATTATTCTCGATCACAATTAAGAATTCATAGTAGATTTTATGATGGTGAGCAGCCCACTCCCCGATGCAGCAAAGCAGACACAAACGATAACATTTCCACCACCATGCTTTACATTTGGTAGGTTCTTCTGGTGAAATGCTTTTTTTGCTTTTCATCAAAAATGTCTTCTGGAAAATAACTATATTTGCCTCATTTGTCCAGAGCTCATTATTCATGGCAAACTTCAATCTTGACCTGATGTTTTATCTAGACAACAAGAGATTTTTTTCTTGCACTTGTATATCTCATTTGTAGAGCCTATTTCTAAAGGGGGCCATACACGGGCAGATAAAGCTGCCAATATCGGTCCTTTAGATCAATTTGGCAGTTTATAAGCCCCTGTACAGGGGCTTCCAATGGGTCTTCCTGATCGATATATGGCCACGATATTGAGGATTCATTTCTATGGCGACCGACTCGTCTGAGTCCATTGCTCTTCGTTGTAATCCGATCATTTGGCCCTAGGACCGAATGTTCGAATTACCCCAATATAGCCATGCCATTGGTAAGCATATAGATTGGTTATGTCGCTAGACAAGTGGATTTCTTTGTGTATAGCCAGCTTTAGGGTAGATTGATGCACTTTGACATCAATAGTAAAAAGAGATACCTGTAGGTACTATGATGAAATTCTGGTGTTCTTAAAGACTTCTTTCAGCATCTCATGTTCTACTATCAGGCTAAATTTTTTGCCAGGAGAGCCTAACCTGGGAAAGTTGTTTGAAATACACTCCAATTGTAGATGCTATTGATATGCAGTTGTTTGTGAATCATGGCATCTATAACCTTCTTTCTAAAGGACTTAGAGGGCTCTTTTAATTTAGACAAGGTGAGACCACACACTTTAATAATAAAGAGCCAACCACACAGAGGAGCCTATTTATCATACTCTGTACAAAAAGTGGCAACCAAATACATTACACATCTGCAGGCATCACTGTATAAAAAAAGGCATACTGAACAAGCTGGATATTGATTTTCTATGATTGTGTACCTCTGAGTAAAAATCCAGCATAACAGGAAGCAGCCATTTGAAAAAGCTATGCAAAAATACAACATTCATCCATTGTGGATTTTCAAGCATTTCTTTTACAGAATGACTTATGCCAGAATTTATATGACACATGAAATTTTGCCATTGGACTAAGCGCTGTGAAATAATGGGGTGATCAGGTGGATTGATCATTTAACACATATAAAATATGTGATAAATAAGCCCCTGCATGTCTTGACATGTTCCTGCAAGATACTCTCTAAATTCTCAAAACAACATATTCATGTTTTGGGCCAGGTTTACCATGAAACTGAACATAGAAAGAAATCAACAATCGCTCAATCTAAGCCACGCTGTGTTGTTGACGAGCTCCTGGAAGCACCCTTGTGCCAGCGCTCGGTGTAACCCATGATGTGGCATTAACCAGCACTCAGTTTAACCCACATTCTGGAGTTGACCAGCTGCTATAAATGATAAAAAGACAATATTTGTACTCAAAGAGAATGAGAAAGATTGCCAGTGCATGGTTTGCTTTTAAAAATAATTATTACAAAAAAATGAGGTGTTAGTACCCCACTTTGGCCAAAATATGTAAGCTCACATGCCATGTCAAGGCCCCTCAATTGTCCGACGCTATCTATTATCATTCTAAGTTTGTAGTGCATTTAAAATCACGTCCCCCAGCAAACACTGTGACTCAGTAGTAAGACCATTGTACCCTTAACTCAAGAGTTCTAGTGAGAAAGCAGGGCATTTTTAAACCCCAGCCAATTAACATACACCTGTAAATAATTCCCTGTTTTTAAGGCTGAATTACAACGATAAACGAAAAAACGGCTAAATTTAACTACTACTTGGGAACTTGATTGGCAGCATGAAACTGAAGGAATCTGATGGAATCATAAATAGATAGATAGTATGGGCAAAATAAAAAATGATTATAATATTTTTAGTTAGCCAAACTAATCTATACAGGCTGGAGTGAACGGATGAGTAACATAATAGCCAGAACACAAGTCCCTGCGTTGCAGCTCTCCCTGATTAGTTTGTACAGAAACTACTAGTTTGATCAGTTCTGTATTAGAACTTCTGAGCTAAAACATATACAGTATATGAAGTCCAATGGATCACAAAAACAAGTTTTATCTCATGTTCAGTATGTATTTTTCATTTGGATACTTCTAGACGTCTATGAAAATGTTGCTTCTTCATTGATGTTAGAAATCTACAACCTTCCTTATGTACATTTCTCTTTGCTGTGCTTTTGAGGGATTTTTGTAGTTGTTACTTTTCTTACATTTCAAACTTGTACAGTTTTATATCCTCATCGACTTTCTTCTTTTATTTTCTTTCTTTTTTTAAAGGTTCCACATTCTCACATTTTTCATATTTACAAAAGATGTCTAAAAATAATCAAATAAAATCTGCCAAGTGCCCCAACCTGCCTGGGTTCTTCTAGGTTGAAATGTCATAAACCTGGATTACCACTGTAATAACAATGTATTCATTAATATTTCACTGTCCATGCAGGCAGAGTGTAAGCATATTTAAAGATAAAAAGTCATATATATTTTATATTTTTACATTATATTGCTACATTTTTGTACCAAGAACATCATTTGTTCCTAGTATAAAAAGTGCATCTGTAAAAAGTTCAACAGTATAGAGACATATTTTAGTAATGTTTTGAAATACAGTTAAAAGGATGGCTTATAGTTACTAATGGTATGCCATTTGCAATTTGGAAATGGGGTATCATCTTCATTGAAAGCAAAATGCTTGCCCCCAAGAATGATTAAAGTTAAGGTGAGTGGCCAAATTTAGGAAAGACGTTCACTCCAAAAAAGTTGGTTCAAACAATGGGGCAATTTCAATTTGATGAGAAAATTCGAGATTCCCCATAGAGCCAAATGCTATTCAGTGAGGAACGCTTCAGTAGTCTGTTGGAAAAAACTGGAACTGAATTAAGAGAAAAAAAATGTTGTCCTTAAATTGAACCTCACCCATAGGTTTGCACATGTTAAACATACAACAATGTTTTCTCATTGATTTAAGAAACACCAATGGACCATTGTTTGAAAGCTACTTGGACGCTTCCATTTTTTTAGTTGTGTCTAAGACATCTGAAATGCATTGGTTCTTAGTACATCACACACAGATGGAGCACTCCAATGTAAAACACATAAACAAACATAATCAGAACCTTCTTGGGATAGACAAATTAATATTCTTTTCTTGTGGGTCAGCATCTCAATTCTGCTCAAATTAAGTTTTTCAAAACATCAAACATCCCAAGCCTTACACCTCTTTATATCAAAAGTATCAAACTAGTGCTGACAAATGCTATGATATCAAAAGTAAACATCAATAATGCATATAAGAACAATTTAAGAATATGCGCACAATTTTCCCTGCATTGTATACTAAATCCAACTTGTGTCATTAATTCACTCAATAGGCTACTAGAATAGATTTATACAGTAGATACTTTTGTTTTCCTTTGGTTTGGGCAGTATAGGCTGTTGTTATTTGTAAGGACCATTTGTATATCTAAATTCCAACAGTTAAAGAGAATAATAAGACATTCAGGGAGTTTTGGATAAGCAATTATCCTGTCATTAGTGTAATGACTGAACACACGTTGATTAAACATTATCTTATATACAAATTTTAATTGTTAGAGTATAAAACACAATCATTGTTCATTAAAATAATTATTGTAATGATGTTATGTGTAAAGAAATCCTGAGTGTGTTACTACTGTTTCCAATATGCATAGGCTTAAACCTGTCAGTGACAGAGGGCACATTCAAGAGGCTGCTTGCTTCATACATTATTGTTCTGCTTTAGTTTAAAATAAGGGTGAATTACCTTTGTTATGAAAATATATACTGTAGCTTCCTTCTAGCTTATAGAAACCAGAAATGTGTTTTAGTTCCAGCACAAATGAGAACTGCTGGTATATTAATCTATAGCACTGCAACTGACAACTTTGAAAGCATTACATAGAAGTCCAGTGTCCTGGTTTAACTTGTACCGATCCTTGCCCTGCATTTATTCCTTTTATGAGTTGTGAGTTTAGTTTGTTTTTCCTGGTGGACTGGCTTCTGATTTTCAACCATAGATCGGACTAATCTTGTGGATCCCTGCTTGCATTTTACCTTTAACTTCAGGCTGATGCTAGGCAAACCCCAAAAGGAGTTCTGTATTTGGAAAAAACTACCCAAGTTGATGCAAAGGTAAGGGTAAGGTGCCAGATGGGGAAGCCCTGGCCTGAAATAGAAGTACATACCGGCGTAGCTTAGAAGGACAACCCAAGTTGGAAAAAGGGGCAGCCAAATGGAAGGCGGTTGATGGACTTCTGGCACTTGCCCTTCCATCATCTCGAGAGTTGGTTAAAGTACAGCGGACCAGAGCTGCACTGGAGTTGAGTTTTTGGCAGAGGTGGGAATCGAACCCAAAACCTTTTGGACCAGTTTATTGACGAGAGCCCTGCGCTCTCCCGACTGAGCTATTCAGGCAGGCTCTTTAAGGAATGGGCCTCAGGTTGGTATTGACTTTATAAGGCAGAAGCTGGACTTCCGGCCCTGCCGGACAAAGCAGAGGCACGAGGGGACAATGAGTTATTACAGTCATCCGGAACCTTGCCCAAAAGGTCTAGTTTCCTGTGGTGTAATGGTTAAAGCGCCTCTTTTTGCCCGTGGGGTCCTGAGTTCAAATCCTGGTTGGATGACTTTTCATGTTTCTTTATGCCTGTAAAGAACCCTTTATTGTGTGCAGGCTCGGCAATGGCATTTTCTTCATGCTGCATTCAAGAGCGACTGCTACTTTGATGACAGCAAAATCAGCATCCCCACATGGCTGTTCTATGGCGCATGCATCAAATCACCTGGTTTCTTTCCCCAAAGGGCCCAGCGTGCGAGTTCCAGGGGTGCATTTCAGGGAAAGGTGCCTTTTCTTCAGGCTACATTAATAAGTAACCAATATTTCACATTTGTTAAAGCACCAAAACGTCCTTCGCTAATCAGCTTCTCAAATGCTTAATTTCAAGAAGGTTCATCTGTGCCATCTTCTGCATCAGCATTCAAAAGCGAGCTCTACTTTCTTTTCGGCAGAATCGCACCATAGCTGCCACGCTAGTCAGCTTCTCAAATGCTTTTTTTTTTTCTTTTTAAGCTTGGCACAGCACACTGTCCTCATTAACCAATTTGCCAAGGTCAACTTCAGGCTGATGCTAGGCAAACCCCAAAAAGAGTTCTGTATGGGGAAAAAATACCCAAGTTGATGCAAAGGTAAGGGTAAGGTGCCAGATGGGGAAGCCCTGGCCTGAAATAGAAGTACATACCGGCGTAGCTTAGAAGGACAACCCAAGTTGGAAAAAGGGCAGCCAAATGGAAGGCAGATGATGGACTTCTGGCACTTGCCCTTCCATCATCTCGAGAGTTGGTTAAGGCACAGCGGACCAGAGCTGCTCTTGAGTTGAGTTTTTGGCAGAGGTGGGAATCGAACCCACAACCTTTTGGACCAGTTTATCGACGAGAGCCCTGCGCTCTACCGACTGAGCTATTCAGGCAGGCTCTTTAAGGAAGGGGCCTCAGGTTGGTATTGACTTTATTAGGCAGAAGCTGGACTTCCGGCCCTGCCGGACAAAGCAGAGGCACAAGGGGACAATGAGTTATTACAGTCATCCGGAACCATTCGCAAAAGGTCTAGTTTCCTGTGGTGTAATGGTTAAAGCTCCTTTTTCTGCCCATGGGGTCCTGAGTTCAAATCCTGGTTGGATGACTTTTCAGGTTTCTTTATGCCTGTACAGAACCCTTTATTGTGTGCATGCTCGGCAATGGCATTTTCTTCATGCTGCATTCAAGAGCGACTGCTACTTTGACGACAGCAAAATCAGCATCCCCACATGGCTGTTCTATGGCGCATGCAGCAAATCACCTGGTTTCTTTCCCCAAAGGGCCCAGCGTGCGAGTTCCAGGGGTGTATTTCAGGGAAAGGTGCCTTTTCTTCAGGCTACATTAATGAGTAACCAATATTTCACATTTGTTAAAGCACCAAAACGTCCTTCGCTAATCAGCTTCTCAAATGCTTAATTTCAAGAAGGTTCATCTGTGCCATCTTCTGCATCAGCATTCAAAAGCGAGCTCTACTTTCTTTTCGGCAGAATCGCACCATAGCTGCCACGCTAGTCAGCTTCTCAAATGCTTTGTTTTTTTTCTTTTTAAGCTTGGCACAGAACACTGTCCTCCTTAACCAATTTGCCAAGGTCAACTTCAGGCTGATGCTAGGCAAACCCCAAAAAGAGTTCTGTATGGGGTAAAAATACCCAAGTTGATGCAAAGGTAAGGGCAAGTTGCCAGATGGGGAAGCCCTGGCCTGAAATAGAAGTACATACCAGCGTAGCTTAGAAGGACAACCCAAGTTAGAAAAAGGGGCAGCCAAATGGAAGGCGGTTGATAGACTTCTGGCACTTGCCCTTCCATCACTGTTGAGAGTTGGTTAAAGCACAGCGGACCATAGCTGCTCTGGAGTTGAGTTTTTGGCAGAGGTGGGAATTGAACCCACAACCTTTTGGACCAGATTATCTACCAGAGTTCTGCACTCTACCGACTGAGCTATTCAGGCAGGCTCTTGTAGGAAAGGGCCTAAGGTTGGTATTGACTTTATTAGGCAGAAGATGGACTTCCGGAACTGCCGGTCAATGCAGAGGCACAAGGGGACAATGAGTTATTACAGTCATCCGGAACCATTATTGAAAGGTCTGGTTTCCTGTGGTGTCATGGTTAAAGCGCCTTTTTCTGCCCGTGGGGTCCTGAGCTCAAATCCTGGTTGGATGACTTTTCATTGTTCTTTATGCCTGTACAGAACCCTTTATTGTGTGCAAGCTCGGCAATGGCATTTTCTTCATGCTGCATTCAAGAGCGACTGCTACTTTGACAACAGCAAAATCAGCATCCCCACATGGCTGTTCTATGGCGCATGCAGCAAATCACCTGGTTTCTTTCCCCAAAGGGCCCAGCGTGCGAGTTCCAGGGGTGTATTTCAGGGAAAGGTGCCTTTTCTTCAGACTACATTAATGAGTAACCAATATTTCACATTTGTTAAAGCACCAAAACGTCCTTCGCTAATCAGCTTCTCAAATGCTTAATTTCAAGAAGGTTCATCTGTGCCATCTTCTGCATCTGCATTCAAAAGCGAGCTCTACTTTCTTTTCGGCAGAATCGCACCATAGCTGCCACGCTAGTCAGCTTCTCAAATGCTTGTTTTTTGTTTTTTTTTAAGCTTGGCACAGAACACTGTCCTCATTAACCAATTTGCCAAGGTCAACTTCAGGCTGATGCTAGGCAAACCCCAAAAAGAGTTCTGTATGGGGAAAAAATACCCAAGTTGATGCAAAGGTAAGGGTAAGGTGCCAGATGGGGAAGCCCTGGCCTGAAATAGAAGTACATACCGGCGTAGCTTAGAAGGACAACCCAAGTTGGAAAAAGGGGCAGCCAAATGGAAGGCGGTTGTTGGACTTCTGGCACTTGCCCTTCCATCATCTCGAGAGTTGGTTAAAGCACAGCGGACCAGAGCTGCTCTGGAGTTGAGTTTTTGGCAGAGGTGGGAATCGAACAAAAATCCTTTTGGACCAGTTTATCGACGAGAGCCCTGCGCTCTGCCGACTGAGCTATTCAGGCAGGCTCTTTAAGGAAGGGGCCTCAGGTTGGTATTGACTTTATAAGGCAGAAGCTGGACTTCCGGCCCTGCCGGACAAAGCAGAGGCGCAAGGGGACAATGAGTTATTACAGTCATCCGGAACCATTCCCAAAAGGACTAGTTTCCTGTGGTGTAATGGTTAAAGCGCCTCTTTCTGCCTGTGGTGTCCTGAGTTCAAATCCTGGTTGGATGACTTTTCAGGTTTCTTTATGCCTGTACAGAACCCTTTATTGTGTGCAGGCTCGGCAATGGCATTTTCTTCATGCTGCATTCAAGAGCGACTGCTACTTTGACAACAGCAAAATCAGCATCCCCATATGGCTGTTCTATGGCGCATGCAGCAAATCACCTGGTTTCTTTCCCCAAAGGGCCCAGCATGCGAGTTCCAGGGGTGTATTTCAGGGATAGGTGCCTTTTCTTCAGGCTACATTAATGAGTAACCAATATTTCACATTTGTTAAAGCACCAAAACGTCCTTCGCTAATCAGCTTCTCAAATGCTTAATTTCAAGAAGGTTCATCTGTGCCATCTTCTGCATCTGCATTCAAAAGCGAGCTCTACTTTCTTTTCGGCAGAATCGCACCATAGCTGCCACGCTAGTCAGCTTCTCAAATGCTTGTTTTTTGTTTTTTTTTAAGCTTGGCACAGAACACTGTCCTCATTAACCAATTTGCCAAGGTCAACTTCAGGCTGATGCTAGGCAAACCCCAAAAAGAGTTCTGTATGGGGAAAAAATACCCAAGTTGATGCAAAGGTAAGGGTAAGGTGCCAGATGGGGAAGCCCTGGCCTGAAATAGAAGTACATACCGGCGTAGCTTAGAAGGACAACCCAAGTTGGAAAAAGGGGCAGCCAAATGGAAGGCGGTTGATGGACTTCTGGCACTTGCCCTTCCATCATCTCGAGAGTTGGTTAAAGCACAACGGACCAGAGCTGCTCTGGAGTTGAGTTTTTGGCAGAGGTGGGAATCGAACCCTCAACCTTTTGGACCAGGTTATTGATCAGAGCCCTGCGCTCTGCCAACTGAGCTATTCAGGCAGGCTCTTTTAGGATAGGGCCTCAGGTTGGTATTGACTTTATTAGGCAGAAGATGGACTTCCGGCCCTGCCGGTCAATGCAGAGGCACAAGGGGACAATGAGTTATTACAGTCATCCGGAACCTTTTCCAAAAGGTCTAGTTTCCTGTGGTGTCATGGTTAAAGTGCCTCTTTCTGCCCGTGGGGTCCTGAGTTCAAATCCTGGTTGGATGACTTTTCAGGTTTCTTTATGCCTGTACAGAACCCTTTATTGTGTGCAGGCTCGGCAATGACATTTTCTTCATGCTGCATTCAAGAGCGACTGCTACTTTGACGACAGCAAAATCAGCATCCCCACATGGCTGTTCTATGGCGCATGCAGCAAATCACCTGGTTTCTTTCCCCAAAGGGCCCAGTGTGCGAGTTCCAGGGGTGCATTTCTTGGAAAGGTGCCTTTTCTTCGGGCTACATTAATGAGTAACCAATATTTCACATTTGTTAAAGCACCAAAACGTCCTTCGCTAATCAGCTTCTCAAATGCTTTATTTCAAGAAGGTTCATCTGTGCCATCTTCTGCATCAGCATTCAAAAGCGAGCTCTACTTTCTTTTCGGCAGAATCGCACCATAGCTGCCACGCTAGTCAGCTTCTCAAATGTTTTTTTTTTTTTTTTTTTTTAAGCTTGGCACAGAACACTGTCCTCATTAACCAATTTGCCAAGGTCAAATTCAGGCTGATGCTAGGCAAACCCCAAAAAGAGTTCTGTATGGGAAAAAATACCCAAGTTGATGCAAAGGTAAGGGCAAGGTGCCAGATGGGGAAGCCCTGGCCTGAAATAGAAGTACATACCGGCGTAGCTTAGAAGGACAACCCAAGTTGTAAAATTGGGCAGCCAAATGGAAGGCGGTTGATGGACTTCTGGCACTTGCCCTTCCACCACTCTCGAGAGTTGGTTAAAGCACAGCGGACCAGAGCTGCTCTGGAGTTGAGTTTTTGAAAGAGGTGGGAATTGAACCCACAACCTTTTGGACCAGGTTGTCGATCAGAGCCCTGCACTCTACCAACTGAGCTATTCAGGCAGGCTCTTTTAGGAAAGGGCCTGAGGTTGGTATTGACTTTATTAGGCAGAAGATGGACTTCCGGCCCTGCCGGTCAATGCAGAGGCACAAGGGGACAATGAGTTATTACAGTCATCCGGAACCATTTCCAAAAGGTCTAGTTTCCTGTGGTGTCATGGTTAAAGTGCCTCTTTCTGACCGTGGGGTCATGAGTTCAAATCCTGGTTCGATGTCTTTTCAGGTTTCTTTATGCCTGTACAGAACCCTTTATTGTGTGCAGGCTCGGCAATGGCATTTTCTTCATGCTGCATTCAAGAGCGACTGCTACTTTGACGACAGCAAAATCAGCATCCCCACATGGCTGTTCTATGGCGCATGCAGCAAATCACCTGGTTTCTTTCCCCAAAGGGCCCAGCGTGCGAGTTCCAGGGGTGCATTTCAGGGAAAGGTGCCTTTTCTTCAGGCTACATTAATGAGTAACCAATATTTCACATTTGTTAAAGCACCAAAACGTCCTTCGCTAATCAGCTTCTCAAATGCTTAATTTCAAGAAGGTTCATCTGTGCCATCTTCTGCATCAGCATTCAAAAGCGAGCTCTACTTTTTTTTCGGCAGAATCGCACCATAGCTGCCACGCTAGTCAGCTTCTCAAATGTTTTTTTTTTTTTTTTTTAAGCTTGGCACAGAACACTGTCCTCATTAACCAATTTGCCAAGGTCAACTTCAGGCTGATGCTAGGCAAACCCCAAAAAGAGTTCTGTATGGGGAAAAAATACCCAAGTTGATGCAAAGGTAAGGGCAAGGTGCCAGATGGGGAAGCCCTAGCCTGAAATAGAAGTACATACCGGCGTAGCTTAGAAGGACAACCCAAGTTGGAAAAAGGGGCAGCCAAATTTAAGGCGGTTGATGGACTTCTGGCACTTGCCCTTCCACCACTCTCGAGAGTTGGTTAAAGCACAGCGGACCAGAGCTGCTCTGGAGTTGAGTTTTTGGCAGAGGTAGGAATCAAACCCACAACCTTTTGGACCAGGTTGTCGATCAGAGCCCTGCGCTCTACCAACTGAGCTATTCAGGCAGGCTCTTTTAGGAAGGGGGCTCAGGTTGGTATTGACTTTGTTAGGCAGAAGATGGACTTCCGGCCCTGCCGGTCAATGCAGAGGCACAAGGGGACAATGAGTTATTACAGTCATCCGGAACCACTTCCAAAAGGTCTAGTTTCCTGTGGTGTCATGGTTAAAGCGCCTCTTTCTGCCCGTGGGGTCCTGAGTTCAAATCCTGGTTGGATGACTTTTCAGGTTTCTTTATGCCTGTACAGAACCCTTTATTGTGTGCAGGCTCGGCAATGACATTTTCTTCATGCTGCATTCAAGAGCGACTGCTACTTTGACGACAGCAAAATCAGCATCCCCACATGGCTGTTCTATGGCGCATGCAGCAAATCACCTGGTTTCTTTCCCCAAAGGGCCCAGCGTGCGAGTTCCAGGGGTGCATTTCTGGGAAAGGTGCCTTTTCTTCGGGCTACATTAATGAGTAACCAATATTTCACATTTGTTAAAGCACCAAAACGTCCTTCGCTAATCAGCTTCTCAAATGCTTAATTTCAAGAAGGTTCATCTGTGCCATCTTCTACAATCTGCATTCAGGAGCGACTCTACTTTCTTATCGGCAGAATCGCGCCCAAAGCTGCCCTCTGCTAGTCAGCTTCTCAACTGCTTTGTTTTCTTTTACGTTGGGCCACAGAACACTGTCCTATTAAGCAATTTGCCAAGGTCAACTTCAGGATGATGCTAGGCAAACCCCAAAAAGAGTTCTGTATGGGGAAAAACATACCCAAGTTGATGCAAAGGTAAGGGCAAGGTGCTAGATGGGGAAGCCCTGGCCTGAAGTAAGAAGTACATACCGGCGTAGCTTAGAAGGACAACCCCACTTGGAAAAAGGGGCAGCCAAAATGATGGACTTCCGGCACTTTCGCCTTCCATCACTCTCGAGAGCTGGTTAAAGCACGACGGACTCAGAGCTGAGGTTTTGGCAGAGGTGGGAATCGAACCCACAAACTTTTGGACCAGGTTATCGTCAGAGCCCTGCGCTCTACCACTGAGCTATTCAGGCAGGCTGTTTTAGGAAGGGGGCTCAGGTTGGTATTGACTTTATTAGGTAGAAGATGGACTTCCGGCCCTGCCGGTCAATGCAGAGGCACAAGAGGACAATGAGTTATTACAGTCATCCGGAACCTTTCCCAAAAGGTCTAGTTTCCTGTGGTGTCATGGTTAAAGTGCCTCCTTCTGCCCGTGGGGTCCTGAGTTCAAATCCTGGTTGGATGACTTTTCAGGTTTCTTTATGCCTGTACAGAACCCTTTATTGTGTGCAGGCTCGGCAATGGCATTTTCTTCATGCTGCATTTAAGAGCGACTGCTACTTTGGACGACAGCAAAATCAGCATCCCCACATGGCTGTTCTATGGCGCATGCAGCAAATCACCTGGTTTCTTTCCCCAAAGGGCCCAGCGTGCGAGTTCCAGGGGTGCATTTCAGGGAAAGGTGCCTTTTCTTCAGGCTACATTAATGAGTAACCAATATTTCACATTTGTTAAAGCACCAAAACGTCCTTCGCTAATCAGCTTCTCAAATGCTTAATTTCAAGAAGGTTCATCTGTGCCATCTTCTGCATCAGCATTCAAAAGCGAGCTCTACTTTTTTTTCGGCAGAATCGCACCAATAGCTGCCACGCTAGTCAGCTTCTCAAATGTTTTTTTTTTTAAGCTTGGCACAGAACACTGTCCTCATTAACCAATTTGCCAAGGTCAACTTCAGGCTGATGCTAGGCAAACCCCAAAAAGAGTTCTGTATGGGGAAAAAATACCCAAGTTGATGCAAAGGTAAGGGCAAGGTGCCAGATGGGAAGCCCTGGCCTGAAATAGAAGTACATACCGGCGTAGCTTAGAAGGACAACCCAAGTTGGAAAAAGGGGGCAGCCAAATTTAAGGCGGTTGATGGACTTCTGGCACTTGCCCTTCACCCCTCTCGAGAGTTGGTTAAAGCACAGCGGACCAGAGCTGCTCTGGAGTTGAGTTTTTGGCAGAGGTAGGAATCAAACCCACAACCTTTTGGACCAGGTTGTCAATCAGAGCCCTGCGCTCTACCAACTGAGCTATTCAGGCAGGCTATTTTAGGAAGGGGGCTCAGGTTGGTATTGACTTTGTTAGGCAGAAGATGGACTTCCGGCCCTGCCGGTCAATGCAGAGGCACAAGGGGACAATGAGTTATTACAGTCATCCGGAACCATTTCCAAAATGTCTAGTTTCCTGTGGTGTCATGGTTAAAGTGCCTCTTTCTGCCCGTGGGGTCCTGAGTTCAAATCCTGGTTGGATGACTTTTCAGGTTTCTTTATGCCTGTACAGAACCCTTTATTGTGTGCAGGCTCGGCAATGGCATTTTCTTCATGCTGCATTCAAGAGCGACTGCTACTTTGACGACAGCAAAATCAGCATCCCCACATGGCTGTTCTATGGCGCATGCAGCAAATCACCTGGTTTCTTTCCCCAAAGGGCCCAGCGTGCGAGTTCCAGGGGTGCATTTCTTGGAAAGGTGCCTTTTCTTCAGGCTACATTAATGAGTGACCAATATTTCACATTTGTTAAAGCACCAAAACGTCCTTCGCTCATCAGCTTCTCAAATGCTTAATTTCAAGAAGGTTCATCTGTGCCATCTTCTGCATCAGCATTCAAAAGCGAGCTCTACTTTCTTTTCGGCAGAATCGCACCATAGCTGCCACGCTAGTCAGCTTCTCAAATGTTTTTTTTTTTTTTTAAGCTTGGCACAGAACACTGTCCTCATTAACCAATTTGCCAAGGTCAACTTCAGGCTGATGCTAGGCAAACCCCAAAAAGAGTTCTGTATGGGGAAAAAATACCCAAGTTGATGCAAAGGTAAGAGCAAGTTGCCAGATGGGGAAGCCCTGGCCTGACATAGAAGTACATACCGGCATAGCTTAGAAGGACAACCCAAGTTGGAAAAAGGGGCAGCCAAATTTAAGGCGGTTGATGGACTTCTGGCACTTGCCCTTCCATCACTCTTGAGAGTTGGTTAAAGCACAGCGGACCAGAGCTGCTCTGGAGTTGAGTTTTTGGCAGAGGTGGGAATCGAACCCACAACCTTTTGGACCAGGTTATCGATCAGAGCCCTGCGCTCTACCAACTGAGCTATTCAGGCAGGCTGTTTTAGGAAGGGGCCTCAGGTTGGTATTGACTTTATTAGGCAGAAGATGGACTTCCGGCCCTGCCGGTCAATGCAGAGGCACAAGGGGACAATGAGTTATTACAGTCATCCGGAACCGTTCCCAAAAGGTCTAGTTTCCTGTGGTGTCATGGTTAATGTGCCTCTTTCTGCCCGTGGGGTCCTGAGTTCAAATCCTGGTTGGATGACTTTTCAGGTTTCTTTATGCCTGTACAGAACCCTTTATTGTGTGCAGGCTCGGCAATGGCATTTTCGTCATGCTGCATTCAAGAGCGACTGCTACTTTGACGACAGCAAAATCAGCATCCCCACATGGCTGTTCTATGGCGCATGCAGCAAATCACCTGGTTTCTTTCCCCAAAGGGCCCAGCGTGCGAGTTCCAGGGGTGCATTTCAGGGAAAGGTGCCTTTTCTTCAGGCTACATTAATGAGTAACCAATATTTCACATTTGTTAAAGCACCAAAACGTCCTTCGCTAATCAGCTTCTCAAATGTTTAATTTCAAGAAGGTTCATCTGTACCATCTTCTGCATCAGCATTCAAAAGCGAGCTCTACGTTTTTTTCGGCAGAATCGCACCATAGCTGCCACGCTAGTCAGCTTCTCAAATGTTGTTTTTTTGTTTTTTTAAGCTTGGCACAGAACACTGTCCTCATTAACCAATTTGCCAAGGTCAACTTCAGGCTGATGCTAGGCAAACCCCAAAAAGAGTTCTGTATGGGGAAAAAATACCCAAGTTGATGCAAAGGTAAGAGCAAGTTGCCAGATGGGGAAGACCCTGGCCTGAAATAGAAGTACATACCGGCGTAGCTTAGAAGGACAACCCAAGTTGGAAAAAGGGGCAGCCAAATTTAAGGCGGTTGATGGACTTCTGGCACTTGCCCTTCCATCACTCTCGAGAGTTGGTTAAAGCACAGCGGACCAGAGCTGCTCAGGAGTTGAGTTTTTGGCAGAGGTGGGAATCGAACCCACAACCTTTTGGACCAGGTTATCGATCAGAGCCCTGCGCTCTACCAACTGAGCTATTCAGGCAGGCTGTTTTAGGAAGGGGCCTCAGGTTGGTATTGAACTTTATTAGGCAGAAGGTGGCTGTTCTATGGCGCATGCAGCAAATCACCTGGTTTCTTTCCCCAAAGGGCCCAGCGTGCGAGTTCCAGGGGTGCATTTCAGGGAAAGGTGCCTTTTCTTCAGGCTACATTAATGAAGTAACCAATATTTCACATTTGTTAAAGCACCAAAACGTCCTTCGCTAATCAGCTTCTCAAATGCTTAATTTCAAGAAGGTTCATCTGTGCCATCTTCTGCATCAGCATTCAAAAGCGAGCTCTACTTTCTTTTCGGCAGAATCGCACCATAGCTGCCACGCTAGTCAGCTTCTCAAATGTTTTTTTTTTTTTTTAAGCTTGGCACAGAACACTGTCCTCATTAACCAATTTGCCAAGGTCAACTTCAGGCTGATGCTAGGCAAACCCCAAAAAGAGTTCTGTATGGGGAAAAAAATACCCAAGTTGATGCAAAGGTAAGGGCAAGGTGCCAGATGGGGAAGCCCTGGCCTGAAATAGAAGTACATACCGGCGTAGCTTAGAAGGACAACCCAAGTTGGAAAAAGGGGCAGCCAAATTTAAGGCGGTTGATGGACTTCTGGCACTTGCCCTTCCATCACTCTCGAGAGTTGGTTAAAGCACAGCGGACCAGAGCTGCTCTGGAGTTGAGTTTTTGGCAGAGGTGGGAATCGAACCCACAACCTTTTGGACCAGGTTATCGATCAGAGCCCTGCGCTCTACCAACTGAGCTATTCAGGCAGGCTGTTTTAGGAAGGGGCCTCAGGTTGGTATTGACTTTATTAGGCAGAAGATGGACTTCCGGCCCTGCCGGTCAATGCAGAGGCACAAGGGGACAATGAGTTATTACAGTCATCCGGAACCTTCCCAAAAGGTCTAGTTTCCTGTGGTGTCATGGTTAAAGCGCCTCTTTCTGCCCGTGGGGTCCTGAGTTCAAATCCTGGTTGGATGACTTTTCAGGTTTCTTTATGCCTGTACAGAACCCTTTATTGTGTGCAGGCTCGGCAATGGCATTTTCTTCATGCTGCATTCAAGAGCGACTGCTACTTTGACGACAGCAAAATCAGCATCCCCACATGGCTGTTCTATGGCGCATGCAGCAAATCACCTGGTTTCTTTCCCCAAAGGGCCCAGCGTGCGAGTTCCAGGGGTGCATTTCAGGGAAAGGTGCCTTTTCTTCAGGCTACATTAATGAGTAACCAATATTTCACATTTGTTAAAGCACCAAAACGTCCTTCGCTAATCAGCTTCTCAAATGCTTAATTTCAAGAAGGTTCATCTGTACCATCTTCTGCATCAGCATTCAAAAGCGAGCTCTACGTTTTTTTCGGCAGAATCGCACCATAGCTGCCACGCTAGTCAGCTTCTCAAATGTTTTTTTTTTTTTTTAAGCTTGGCACAGAACACTGTCCTCATTAACCAATTTGCCAAGGTCAACTTCAGGCTGATGCTAGGCAAACCCCAAAAAGAGTTCTGTATGGGGAAAAAATACCCAAGTTGATGCAAAGGTAAGGGCAAGGTGCCAGATGGGGAAGCCCTGGCCTGAAATAGAAGTACATACCGGCGTAGCTTAGAAGGACAACCCAAGTTGGAAAAAGGGGCAGCCAAATTTAAGGCGGTTGATGGACTTCTGGCACTTGCCCTTCCATCACTCTCGAGAGTTGGTTAAAGCACAGCGGACCAGAGCTGCTCTGGAGTTGAGTTTTTGGCAGAGGTGGGAATCGAACCCACAACCTTTTGGACCAGGTTATCGATCAGAGCCCTGCGCTCTACCAACTGAGCTATTCAGGCAGGCTGTTTTAGGAAGGGGCCTCAGGTTGGTATTGACTTTATTAGGCAGAAGGTGGCTGTTCTATGGCGCATGCAGCAAATCACCTGGTTTCTTTCCCCAAAGGGCCCAGCGTGCGAGTTCCAGGGGTGCATTTCAGGGAAAGGTGCCTTTTCTTCAGGCTACATTAATGAGTAACCAATATTTCACATTTGTTAAAGCACCAAAACGTCCTTCGCTAATCAGCTTCTCAAATGCTTAATTTCAAGAAGGTTCATCTGTGCCATCTTCTGCATCAGCATTCAAAAGCGAGCTCTACTTTCTTTTCGGCAGAATCGCACCATAGCTGCCACGCTAGTCAGCTTCTCAAATGTTTTTTTTTTTTAAGCTTGGCACAGAACACTGTCCTCATTAACCAATTTGCCAAGGTCAACTTCAGGCTGATGCTAGGCAAACCCCAAAAAGAGTTCTGTATGGGGAAAAAATACCCAAGTTGATGCAAAGGTAAGAGCAAGGTGCCAGATGGGGAAGCCCTGGCCTGAAATAGAAGTACATACCGGCGTAGCTTAGAAGGACAACCCAAGTCTGAAAAAGGGGCAGCCAAATTTAAGGCGGTTGATGGACTTCTGGCACTTGCCCTTCCATCACTCTCGAGAGTTGGTTAAAGCACAGCCGACCAGAGCTGCTCTGGAGTTGAGTTTTTGGCAGAGGTGGGAATCGAACCCACAACCTTTTGGACCAGGTTATCGATCAGAGCCCTGCGCTCTACCAACTGAGCTATTCAGGCAGGCTGTTTTAGGAAGGGGCCTCAGGTTGGTATTGACTTTATTAGGCAGAAGATGGACTTCCGGCCCTGCCGGTCAATGCAGAGGCACAAGGGGACAATGAGTTATTACAGTCATCCGGAACCTTTCCCAAAAGGTCTAGTTTCCTGTGGTGTCATGGTTAAAGCGCCTCTTTCTGCCCGTGGGGTCCTGAGTTCAAATCCTGGTTGGATGACTTTTCAGGTTTCTTTATGCCTGTACAGAACCCTTTATTGTGTGCAGGCTCGGCAATGGCATTTTCTTCATGCTGCATTCAAGAGCGACTGCTACTTTGACGACAGCAAAATCAGCATCCCCACATGGCTGTTCTATGGCGCATGCAGCAAATCACCTGGTTTCTTTCCCCAAAGGGCCCAGCGTGCGAGTTCCAGGGGTGCATTTCAGGGAAAGGTGCCTTTTCTTCAGGCTACATTAATGAGTAACCAATATTTCACATTTGTTAAAGCACCAAAACGTCCTTCGCTAATCAGCTTCTCAAATGCTTAATTTCAAGAAGGTTCATCTGTGCCATCTTCTGCATCAGCATTCAAAAGCGAGCTCTACTTTCTTTTCGGCAGAATCGCACCATAGCTGCAACGCTAGTCAGCTTCTCAAATGTTTTTTTTTTTTTTTTTAAGCTTGGCACAGAACACTGTCCTCATTAACCAATTTGCCAAGGTCAACTTCAGGCTGATGCTAGGCAAACCCCAAAAAGAGTTCTGTATGGGGAAAAAATACCCAAGTTGATGCAAAGGTAAGGGCAAGGTGCCAGATGGGGAAGCCCTGGCCTAAAATAGAAGTACATACCGGCATAGCTTAGAAGGACAACCCAAGTTGGAAAAAGGGGCAGCCAAATTTAAGGCGGTTGATGGACTTCTGGCACTTGCCCTTCCATCACTCTCGAGAGTTGGTTAAAGTACAGCGGACCTGAGCTGCTCTGGAGTTGAGTTTTTGGCAGAGGTGGGAATCGAACCCACAACCTTTTATACCAGGTTATCGATCAGAGCCCTGCGCTCTACCAACTGAGCTATTCAGGCAGGCTGTTTTAGGAAGGGGCCTCAGGTTGGTATTGACTTTATTAGGCAGAAGATGGACTTCCGGCCCTGCCGGTCAATGCAGAGGCACAAGGGGACAATGAGTTATTACAGTCATCCGGAACCTTGCCCAAAAGGTCTAGTTTCCTGTGGTGTCATGGTTAAAGCGCCTCTTTCTGCCCGTGGGGTCCTGAGTTCAAATCCTGGTTGGATGACTTTTCAGGTTTCTTTATGCCTGTACAGAACCCTTTATTGTGTGCAGGCTCGGCAATGGCATTTTCTTCATGCTGCATTCAAGAGCGACTGCTACTTTGACGACAGCAAAATCAGCATCCCCACATGGCTGTTCTATGGCGCATGCAGCAAATCACCTGGTTTCTTTCCCCAAAGGGCCCAGCGTGCGAGTTCCAGGGGTGCATTTCAGGGAAAGGTGCCTTTTCTTCAGGCTACATTAATGAGTAACCAATATTTCACATTTGTTAAAGCACCAAAACGTCCTTCGCTAATCAGCTTCTCAAATGCTTAATTTCAAGAAGGTTCATCTGTGCCATCTTCTGCATCAGCATTCAAAAGCGAGCTCTACTTTCTTTTCGGCAGAATCGCACCATAGCTGCCACGCTAGTCAGCTTCTCAAATGTTTTTTTTTTTTTTAAGCTTGGCACAGAACACTGTCCTCATTAACCAATTTGCCAAGGTCAACTTCAGGCTGATGCTAGGCAAACCCCAAAAAGAGTTCTGTATGGGGAAAAAATACCCAAGTTGATGCAAAGGTAAGGGCAAGGTGCCAGATGGGGAAGCCCTGGCCTGAAATAGAAGTACATACCGGCGTAGCTTAGAAGGACAACCCAAGTTGGAAAAAGGGGCAGCCAAATTTAAGGCGGTTGATGGACTTCTGGCACTTGCCCTTCCATCACTCTCGAGAGTTGGTTAAAGCACAGCGGACCAGAGCTGCTCTGGAGTTGAGTTTTTGGCAGAGGTGGGAATCGAACCCACAACCTTTTGGACCAGGTTATCGATCAGAGCCCTGCGCTCTACCAACTGAGCTATTCAGGCAGGCTGTTTTAGGAAGGGGCCTCAGGTTGGTATTGACTTTATTAGGCAGAAGATGGACTTCCGGCCCTGCCGGTCAATGCAGAGGCACAAGGGGACAATGAGTTATTACAGTCATCCGGAACCTTTCCCAAAAGGTCTAGTTTCCTGTGGTGTCATGGTTAAAGCGCCTCTTTCTGCCCGTGGGGTCCTGAGTTCAAATCCTGGTTGGATGACTTTTCAGGTTTCTTTATGCCTGTACAGAACCCTTTATTGTGTGCAGGCTCGGCAATGGCATTTTCTTCATGCTGCATTCAAGAGCGACTGCTACTTTGACGACAGCAAAATCAGCATCCCCACATGGCTGTTCTATGGCGCATGCAGCAAATCACCTGGTTTCTTTCCCCAAAGGGCCCAGCGTGCGAGTTCCAGGGGTGCATTTCAGGGAAAGGTGCCTTTTCTTCAGGCTACATTAATGAGTAACCAATATTTCACATTTGTTAAAGCACCAAAACGTCCTTCGCTAATCAGCTTCTCAAATGCTTAATTTCAAGAAGGTTCATCTGTGCCATCTTCTGCATCAGCATTCAAAAGCGAGCTCTACTTTCTTTTCGGCAGAATCGCACCATAGCTGCCACGCTAGTCAGCTTCTCAAATGTTTTTTTTTTTTTTAAGCTTGGCACAGAACACTGTCCTCATTAACCAATTTGCCAAGGTCAACTTCAGGCTGATGCTAGGCAAACCCCAAAAAGAGTTCTGTATGGGGAAAAAATACCCAAGTTGATGCAAAGGTAAGGGCAAGGTGCCAGATGGGGAAGCCCTGGCCTGAAATAGAAGTACATACCGGCGTAGCTTAGAAGGACAACCCAAGTTGGAAAAAGGGGCAGCCAAATTTAAGGCGGTTGATGGACTTCTGGCACTTGCCCTTCCATCACTCTCGAGAGTTGGTTAAAGCACAGCGGACCAGAGCTGCTCTGGAGTTGAGTTTTTGGCAGAGGTGGGAATCGAACCCACAACCTTTTGGACCAGGTTATCGATCAGAGCCCTGCGCTCTACCAACTGAGCTATTCAGGCAGGCTGTTTTAGGAAGGGGCCTCAGGTTGGTATTGACTTTATTAGGCAGAAGATGGACTTCCGGCCCTGCCGGTCAATGCAGAGGCACAAGGGGACAATGAGTTATTACAGTCATCCGGAACCTTGCCCAAAAGGTCTAGTTTCCTGTGGTGTCATGGTTAAAGCGCCTCTTTCTGCCCGTGGGGTCCTGAGTTCAAATCCTGGTTGGATGACTTTTCAGGTTTCTTTATGCCTGTACAGAACCCTTTATTGTGTGCAGGCTCGGCAATGGCATTTTCTTCATGCTGCATTCAAGAGCGACTGCTACTTTGACGACAGCAAAATCAGCATCCCCACATGGCTGTTCTATGGCGCATGCAGCAAATCACCTGGTTTCTTTCCCCAAAGGGCCCAGCGTGCGAGTTCCAGGGGTGCATTTCAGGGAAAGGTGCCTTTTCTTCAGGCTACATTAATGAGTAACCAATATTTCACATTTGTTAAAGCACCAAAACGTCCTTCGCTAATCAGCTTCTCAAATGCTTAATTTCAAGAAGGTTCATCTGTGCCATCTTCTGCATCAGCATTCAAAAGCGAGCTCTACTTTCTTTTCGGCAGAATCGCACCATAGCTGCCACGCTAGTCAGCTTCTCAAATGTTTTTTTTTTTTTTTAAGCTTGGCACAGAACACTGTCCTCATTAACCAATTTGCCAAGGTCAACTTCAGGCTGATGCTAGGCAAACCCCAAAAAGAGTTCTGTATGGGGAAAAAATACCCAAGTTGATGCAAAGGTAAGGGCAAGGTGCCAGATGGGGAAGCCCTGGCCTGAAATAGAAGTACATACCGGCGTAGCTTAGAAGGACAACCCAAGTTGGAAAAAGGGGCAGCCAAATTTAAGGCGGTTGATGGACTTCTGGCACTTGCCCTTCCATCACTCTCGAGAGTTGGTTAAAGCACAGCGGACCAGAGCTGCTCTGGAGTTGAGTTTTTGGCAGAGGTGGGAATCGAACCCACAACCTTTTGGACCAGGTTATCGATCAGAGCCCTGCGCTCTACCAACTGAGCTATTCAGGCAGGCTGTTTTAGGAAGGGGCCTCAGGTTGGTATTGACTTTATTAGGCAGAAGGTGGCTGTTCTATGGCGCATGCAGCAAATCACCTGGTTTCTTTCCCCAAAGGGCCCAGCGTGCGAGTTCCAGGGGTGCATTTCAGGGAAAGGTGCCTTTTCTTCAGGCTACATTAATGAGTAACCAATATTTCACATTTGTTAAAGCACCAAAACGTCCTTCGCTAATCAGCTTCTCAAATGCTTAATTTCAAGAAGGTTCATCTGTGCCATCTTCTGCATCAGCATTCAAAAGCGAGCTCTACTTTCTTTTCGGCAGAATCGCACCATAGCTGCCACGCTAGTCAGCTTCTCAAATGTTTTTTTTTTTTAAGCTTGGCACAGAACACTGTCCTCATTAACCAATTTGCCAAGGTCAACTTCAGGCTGATGCTAGGCAAACCCCAAAAAGAGTTCTGTATGGGGAAAAAATACCCAAGTTGATGCAAAGGTAAGGGCAAGGTGCCAGATGGGGAAGCCCTGGCCTGAAATAGAAGTACATACCGGCGTAGCTTAGAAGGACAACCCAAGTTGGAAAAAGGGGCAGCCAAATTTAAGGCGGTTGATGGACTTCTGGCACTTGCCCTTCCATCACTCTCGAGAGTTGGTTAAAGCACAGCGGACCAGAGCTGCTCTGGAGTTGAGTTTTTGGCAGAGGTGGGAATCGAACCCACAACCTTTTGGACCAGGTTATCGATCAGAGCCCTGCGCTCTACCAACTGAGCTATTCAGGCAGGCTGTTTTAGGAAGGGGCCTCAGGTTGGTATTGACTTTATTAGGCAGAAGATGGACTTCCGGCCCTGCCGGTCAATGCAGAGGCACAAGGGGACAATGAGTTATTACAGTCATCCGGAACCTTCCCAAAAGGTCTAGTTTCCTGTGGTGTCATGGTTAAAGCGCCTCTTTCTGCCCGTGGGGTCCTGAGTTCAAATCCTGGTTGGATGACTTTTCAGGTTTCTTTATGCCTGTACAGAACCCTTTATTGTGTGCAGGCTCGGCAATGGCATTTTCTTCATGCTGCATTCAAGAGCGACTGCTACTTTGACGACAGCAAAATCAGCATCCCCACATGGCTGTTCTATGGCGCATGCAGCAAATCACCTGGTTTCTTTCCCCAAAGGGCCCAGCGTGCGAGTTCCAGGGGTGCATTTCAGGGAAAGGTGCCTTTTCTTCAGGCTACATTAATGAGTAACCAATATTTCACATTTGTTAAAGCACCAAAACGTCCTTCGCTAATCAGCTTCTCAAATGCTTAATTTCAAGAAGGTTCATCTGTGCCATCTTCTGCATCAGCATTCAAAAGCGAGCTCTACTTTCTTTTCGGCAGAATCGCACCATAGCTGCCACGCTAGTCAGCTTCTCAAATGTTTTTTTTTTTTTTAAGCTTGGCACAGAACACTGTCCTCATTAACCAATTTGCCAAGGTCAACTTCAGGCTGATGCTAGGCAAACCCCAAAAAGAGTTCTGTATGGGGAAAAAATACCCAAGTTGATGCAAAGGTAAGGGCAAGGTGCCAGATGGGGAAGCCCTGGCCTGAAATAGAAGTACATACCGGCGTAGCTTAGAAGGACAACCCAAGTTGGAAAAAGGGGCAGCCAAATTTAAGGCGGTTGATGGACTTCTGGCACTTGCCCTTCCATCACTCTCGAGAGTTGGTTAAAGCACAGCGGACCAGAGCTGCTCTGGAGTTGAGTTTTTGGCAGAGGTGGGAATCGAACCCACAACCTTTTGGACCAGGTTATCGATCAGAGCCCTGCGCTCTACCAACTGAGCTATTCAGGCAGGCTCTTTTAGGAAGGGGCCTCAGGTTGGTATTGACTTTATTAGGCAGAAGATGGACTTCCGGCCCTGCCGGTCAATGCAGAGGCACAAGGGGACAATGAGTTATTACAGTCATCCGGAACCTTGCCCAAAAGGTCTAGTTTCCTGTGGTGTCATGGTTAAAGCGCCTCTTTCTGCCCGTGGGGTCCTGAGTTCAAATCCTGGTTGGATGACTTTTCAGGTTTCTTTATGCCTGTACAGAACCCTTTATTGTGTGCAGGCTCGGCAATGGCATTTTCTTCATGCTGCATTCAAGAGCGACTGCTACTTTGACGACAGCAAAATCAGCATCCCCACATGGCTGTTCTATGGCGCATGCAGCAAATCACCTGGTTTCTTTCCCCAAAGGGCCCAGCGTGCGAGTTCCAGGGGTGCATTTCAGGGAAAGGTGCCTTTTCTTCAGGCTACATTAATGAGTAACCAATATTTCACATTTGTTAAAGCACCAAAACGTCCTTCGCTAATCAGCTTCTCAAATGCTTAATTTCAAGAAGGTTCATCTGTGCCATCTTCTGCATCAGCATTCAAAAGCGAGCTCTACTTTCTTTTCGGCAGAATCGCACCATAGCTGCCACGCTAGTCAGCTTCTCAAATGTTTTTTTTTTTTTTTTAAGCTTGGCACAGAACACTGTCCTCATTAACCAATTTGCCAAGGTCAACTTCAGGCTGATGCTAGGCAAACCCCAAAAAGAGTTCTGTATGGGGAAAAAATACCCAAGTTGATGCAAAGGTAAGAGCAAGTTGCCAGATGGGGAAGCCCTGGCCTGAAATAGAAGTACATACCGGCGTAGCTTAGAAGGACAACCCAAGTTGGAAAAAGGGGCAGCCAAATTTAAGGCGGTTGATGGACTTCTGGCACTTGCCCTTCCATCACTCTCGAGAGTTGGTTAAAGCACAGCGGACCAGAGCTGCTCTGGAGTTGAGTTTTTGGCAGAGGTGGGAATCGAACCCACAACCTTTTGGACCAGGTTATCGATCAGAGCCCTGCGCTCTACCAACTGAGCTATTCAGGCAGGCTGTTTTAGGAAGGGGCCTCAGGTTGGTATTGACTTTATTAGGCAGAAGGTGGCTGTTCTATGGCGCATGCAGCAAATCACCTGGTTTCTTTCCCCAAAGGGCCCAGCGTGCGAGTTCCAGGGGTGCATTTCAGGGAAAGGTGCCTTTTCTTCAGGCTACATTAATGAGTAACCAATATTTCACATTTGTTAAAGCACCAAAACGTCCTTCGCTAATCAGCTTCTCAAATGCTTAATTTCAAGAAGGTTCATCTGTGCCATCTTCTGCATCAGCATTCAAAAGCGAGCTCTACTTTCTTTTCGGCAGAATCGCACCATAGCTGCCACGCTAGTCAGCTTCTCAAATGTTTTTTTTTTTTAAGCTTGGCACAGAACACTGTCCTCATTAACCAATTTGCCAAGGTCAACTTCAGGCTGATGCTAGGCAAACCCCAAAAAGAGTTCTGTATGGGGAAAAAATACCCAAGTTGATGCAAAGGTAAGGGCAAGGTGCCAGATGGGGAAGCCCTGGCCTGAAATAGAAGTACATACCGGCGTAGCTTAGAAGGACAACCCAAGTTGGAAAAAGGGGCAGCCAAATTTAAGGCGGTTGATGGACTTCTGGCACTTGCCCTTCCATCACTCTCGAGAGTTGGTTAAAGCACAGCGGACCAGAGCTGCTCTGGAGTTGAGTTTTTGGCAGAGGTGGGAATCGAACCCACAACCTTTTGGACCAGGTTATCGATCAGAGCCCTGCGCTCTACCAACTGAGCTATTCAGGCAGGCTGTTTTAGGAAGGGGCCTCAGGTTGGTATTGACTTTATTAGGCAGAAGATGGACTTCCGGCCCTGCCGGTCAATGCAGAGGCACAAGGGGACAATGAGTTATTACAGTCATCCGGAACCTTCCCAAAAGGTCTAGTTTCCTGTGGTGTCATGGTTAAAGCGCCTCTTTCTGCCCGTGGGGTCCTGAGTTCAAATCCTGGTTGGATGACTTTTCAGGTTTCTTTATGCCTGTACAGAACCCTTTATTGTGTGCAGGCTCGGCAATGGCATTTTCTTCATGCTGCATTCAAGAGCGACTGCTACTTTGACGACAGCAAAATCAGCATCCCCACATGGCTGTTCTATGGCGCATGCAGCAAATCACCTGGTTTCTTTCCCCAAAGGGCCCAGCGTGCGAGTTCCAGGGGTGCATTTCAGGGAAAGGTGCCTTTTCTTCAGGCTACATTAATGAGTAACCAATATTTCACATTTGTTAAAGCACCAAAACGTCCTTCGCTAATCAGCTTCTCAAATGCTTAATTTCAAGAAGGTTCATCTGTGCCATCTTCTGCATCAGCATTCAAAAGCGAGCTCTACTTTCTTTTCGGCAGAATCGCACCATAGCTGCCACGCTAGTCAGCTTCTCAAATGTTTTTTTTTTTTTTAAGCTTGGCACAGAACACTGTCCTCATTAACCAATTTGCCAAGGTCAACTTCAGGCTGATGCTAGGCAAACCCCAAAAAGAGTTCTGTATGGGGAAAAAATACCCAAGTTGATGCAAAGGTAAGGGCAAGGTGCCAGATGGGGAAGACCTGGCCTGAAATAGAAGTACATACCGGCATAGCTTAGAAGGACAACCCAAGTTGGAAAAAGGGGCAGCCAAATTTAAGGCGGTTGATGGACTTCTGGCACTTGCCCTTCCATCACTCTCGAGAGTTGGTTAAAGCACAGCGGACCAGAGCTGCTCTGGAGTTGAGTTTTTGGCAGAGGTGGGAATCGAACCCACAACCTTTTGGACCAGGTTATCGATCAGAGCCCTGCGCTCTACCAACTGAGCTATTCAGGCAGGCTGTTTTAGGAAGGGGCCTCAGGTTGGTATTGACTTTATTAGGCAGAAGATGGACTTCCGGCCCTGCCGGTCAATGCAGAGGCACAAGGGGACAATGAGTTATTACAGTCATCCGGAACCTTCCCAAAAGGTCTAGTTTCCTGTGGTGTCATGGTTAAAGTGCCTCTTTCTGCCCGTGGGGTCCTGAGTTCAAATCCTGGTTGGATGACTTTTCAGGTTTCTTTATGCCTGTACAGAACCCTTTATTGTGTGCAGGCTCGGCAATGGCATTTTCTTCATGCTGCATTCAAGAGCGACTGCTACTTTGACGACAGCAAAATCAGCATCCCCACATGGCTGTTCTATGGCGCATGCAGCAAATCACCTGGTTTCTTTCCCCAAAGGGCCCAGCGTGCGAGTTCCAGGGGTGCATTTCAGGGAAAGGTGCCTTTTCTTCAGGCTACATTAATGAGTAACCAATATTTCACATTTGTTAAAGCACCAAAACGTCCTTCGCTAATCAGCTTCTCAAATGCTTAATTTCAAGAAGGTTCATCTGTACCATCTTCTGCATCAGCATTCAAAAGCGAGCTCTACGTTTTTTTCGGCAGAATCGCACCATAGCTGCCACGCTAGTCAGCTTCTCAAATGTTTTTTTTTTTTTTTAAGCTTGGCACAGAACACTGTCCTCATTAACCAATTTGCCAAGGTCAACTTCAGGCTGATGCTAGGCAAACCCCAAAAAGAGTTCTGTATGGGGAAAAAATACCCAAGTTGATGCAAAGGTAAGAGCAAGTGCCAGATGGGGAAGCCCTGGCCTGAAATAGAAGTACATACCGGCGTAGCTTAGAAGGACAACCCAAGTTGGAAAAAGGGGCAGCCAAATTTAAGGCGGTTGATGGACTTCTGGCACTTGCCCTTCCATCACTCTCGAGAGTTGGTTAAAGCACAGCGGACCAGAGCTGCTCTGGAGTTGAGTTTTTGGCAGAGGTGGGAATCAACCCACAACCTTTTGGACCAGGTTATCGATCAGAGCCCTGCGCTCTACCAACTGAGCTATTCAGGCAGGCTGTTTTAGGAAGGGGCCTCAGGTTGGTATTGACTTTATTAGGCAGAAGGTGGCTGTTCTATGGCGCATGCAGCAAATCACCTGGTTTCTTTCCCCAAAGGGCCCAGCGTGCGAGTTCCAGGGGTGCATTTCAGGGAAAGGTGCCTTTTCTTCAGGCTACATTAATGAGTAACCAATATTTCACATTTGTTAAAGCACCAAAACGTCCTTCGCTAATCAGCTTCTCAAATGCTTAATTTCAAGAAGGTTCATCTGTGCCATCTTCTGCATCAGCATTCAAAAGCGAGCTCTACTTTCTTTTCGGCAGAATCGCACCATAGCTGCCACGCTAGTCAGCTTCTCAAATGTTTTTTTTTTTAAGCTTGGCACAGAACACTGTCCTCATTAACCAATTTGCCAAGGTCAACTTCAGGCTGATGCTAGGCAAACCCCAAAAAGAGTTCTGTATGGGGAAAAAATACCCAAGTTGATGCAAAGGTAAGAGCAAGTTGCCAGATGGGGAAGCCCTGGCCTGAAATAGAAGTACATACCGGCGTAGCTTAGAAGGACAACCCAAGTTGGAAAAAGGGGCAGCCAAATTTAAGGCGGTTGATGGACTTCTGGCACTTGCCCTTCCATCACTCTCGAGAGTTGGTTAAAGCACAGCGGACCAGAGCTGCTCTGGAGTTGAGTTTTTGGCAGAGGTGGGAATCGAACCCACAACCTTTTGGACCAGGTTATCGATCAGAGCCCTGCGCTCTACCAACTGAGCTATTCAGGCAGGCTGTTTTAGGAAGGGGCCTCAGGTTGGTATTGACTTTATTAGGCAGAAGATGGACTTCCGGCCCTGCCGGTCAATGCAGAGGCACAAGGGGACAATGAGTTATTACAGTCATCCGGAACCTTGCCCAAAAGGTCTAGTTTCCTGTGGTGTCATGGTTAAAGCGCCTCTTTCTGCCCGTGGGGTCCTGAGTTCAAATCCTGGTTGGATGACTTTTCAGGTTTCTTTATGCCTGTACAGAACCCTTTATTGTGTGCAGGCTCGGCAATGGATTTTCTTCATGCTGCATTCAAGAGCGACTGCTACTTTGACGACAGCAAAATCAGCATCCCCACATGGCTGTTCTATGGCGCATGCAGCAAATCACCTGGTTTCTTTCCCCAAAGGGCCCAGCGTGCGAGTTCCAGGGGTGCATTTCAGGGAAAGGTGCCTTTTCTTCAGGCTACATTAATGAGTAACCAATATTTCACATTTGTTAAAGCACCAAAACGTCCTTCGCTAATCAGCTGCTCAAATGCTTAATTTCAAGAAGGTTCATCTGTGCCATCTTCTGCATCAGCATTCAAAAGCGAGCTCTACTTTCTTTTCGGCAGAATCGCACCATAGCTGCCACGCTAGTCAGCTTCTCAAATGTTTTTTTTTTTTAAGCTTGGCACAGAACACTGTCCTCATTAACCAATTTGCCAAGGTCAACTTCAGGCTGATGCTAGGCAAACCCCAAAAAGAGTTCTGTATGGGGAAAAAATACCCAAGTTGATGCAAAGGTTAGGGCAAGGTGCCAGATGGGGAAGCCCTGGCCTGAAATAGAAGTACATACCGGCATAGCTTAGAAGGACAACCCAAGTTGGAAAAAGGGGCAGCCAAATTTAAGGCGGTTGATGGACTTCTGGCACTTGCCCTTCCATCACTCTTGAGAGTTGGTTAAAGCACAGCGGACCAGAGCTGCTCTGGAGTTGAGTTTTTGGCAGAGGTGGGAATCGAACCCACAACCTTTTGGACCAGGTTATCGATCAGAGCCCTGCGCTCTACCAACTGAGCTATTCAGGCAGGCTCTTTTAGGAAGGGGCCTCAGGTTGGTATTGACTTTATTAGGCAGAAGATGGACTTCCGGCCCTGCCGGTCAATGCAGAGGCACAAGGGGACAATGAGTTATTACAGTCATCCGGAACCTTGCCCAAAAGGTCTAGTTTCCTGTGGTGTCATGGTTAAAGCGCCTCTTTCTGCCCGTGGGGTCCTGAGTTCAAATCCTGGTTGGATGACTTTTCAGGTTTCTTTATGCCTGTACAGAACCCTTTATTGTGTGCAGGCTCGGCAATGGCATTTTCTTCATGCTGCATTCAAGAGCGACTGCTACTTTGACGACAGCAAAATCAGCATCCCCACATGGCTGTTCTATGGCGCATGCAGCAAATCACCTGGTTTCTTTCCCCAAAGGGCCCAGCGTGCGAGTTCCAGGGGTGCATTTCAGGGAAAGGTGCCTTTTCTTCAGGCTACATTAATGAGTAACCAATATTTCACATTTGTTAAAGCACCAAAACGTCCTTCGCTAATCAGCTTCTCAAATGCTTAATTTCAAGAAGGTTCATCTGTGCCATCTTCTGCATCAGCATTCAAAAGCGAGCTCTACTTTCTTTTCGGCAGAATCGCACCATAGCTGCCACGCTAGTCAGCTTCTCAAATGTTTTTTTTTTTTTTTAAGCTTGGCACAGAACACTGTCCTCATTAACCAATTTGCCAAGGTCAACTTCAGGCTGATGCTAGGCAAACCCCAAAAAGAGTTCTGTATGGGGAAAAAATACCCAAGTTGATGCAAAGGTAAGAGCAAGTTGCCAGATGGGGAAGCCCTGGCCTGAAATAGAAGTACATACCGGCGTAGCTTAGAAGGACAACCCAAGTTGGAAAAAGGGGCAGCCAAATTTAAGGCGGTTGATGGACTTCTGGCACTTGCCCTTCCATCACTCTCGAGAGTTGGTTAAAGCACAGCGGACCAGAGCTGCTCTGGAGTTGAGTTTTTGGCAGAGGTGGGAATCGAACCCACAACCTTTTGGACCAGGTTATCGATCAGAGCCCTGCGCTCTACCAACTGAGCTATTCAGGCAGGCTGTTTTAGGAAGGGGCCTCAGGTTGGTATTGACTTTATTAGGCAGAAGGTGGCTGTTCTATGGCGCATGCAGCAAATCACCTGGTTTCTTTCCCCAAAGGGCCCAGCGTGCGAGTTCCAGGGGTGCATTTCAGGGAAAGGTGCCTTTTCTTCAGGCTACATTAATGAGTAACCAATATTTCACATTTGTTAAAGCACCAAAACGTCCTTCGCTAATCAGCTTCTCAAATGCTTAATTTCAAGAAGGTTCATCTGTGCCATCTTCTGCATCAGCATTCAAAAGCGAGCTCTACTTTCTTTTTCGGCAGAATCGCACCATAGCTGCCACGCTAGTCAGCTTCTCAAATGTTTTTTTTTTTTTTAAGCTTGGCACAGAACACTGTCCTCATTAACCAATTTGCCAAGGTCAACTTCAGGCTGATGCTAGGCAAACCCCAAAAAGAGTTCTGTATGGGGAAAAAATACCCAAGTTGATGCAAAGGTAAGAGCAAGGTGCCAGATGGGGAAGCCCTGGCCTGAAATAGAAGTACATACCGGCGTAGCTTAGAAGGACAACCCAAGTCTGAAAAAGGGGCAGCCAAATTTAAGGCGGTTGATGGACTTCTGGCACTTGCCCTTCCATCACTCTCGAGAGTTGGTTAAAGCACAGCGACCAGAGCTGCTCTGGAGTTGAGTTTTTGGCAGAGGTGGGAATCGAACCCACAACCTTTTGGACCAGGTTATCGATCAGAGCCCTGCGCTCTACCAACTGAGCTATTCAGGCAGGCTGTTTTAGGAAGGGGCCTCAGGTTGGTATTGACTTTATTAGGCAGAAGATGGACTTCCGGCCCTGCCGGTCAATGCAGAGGCACAAGGGGACAATGAGTTATTACAGTCATCCGGAACCGTTCCCAAAAGGTCTAGTTTCCTGTGGTGTCATGGTTAATGTGCTTCTTTCTGCCCGTGGGGTCCTGAGTTCAAATCCTGGTTGGATGACTTTTCAGGTTTCTTTATGCCTGTACAGAACCCTTTATTGTGTGCAGGCTCGGCAATGGCATTTTCTTCATGCTGCATTCAAGAGCGACTGCTACTTTGACGACAGCAAAATCAGCATCCCCACATGGCTGTTCTATGGCGCATGCAGCAAATCACCTGGTTTCTTTCCCCAAAGGGCCCAGCGTGCGAGTTCCAGGGGTGCATTTCAGGGAAAGGTGCCTTTTCTTCAGGCTACATTAATGAGTAACCAATATTTCACATTTGTTAAAGCACCAAAACGTCCTTCGCTAATCAGCTTCTCAAATGCTTAATTTCAAGAAGGTTCATCTGTACCATCTTCTGCATCAGCATTCAAAAGCGAGCTCTACGTTTTTTTCGGCAGAATCGCACCATAGCTGCCACGCTAGTCAGCTTCTCAAATGTTTTTTTTTTTTTTTTAAGCTTGGCACAGAACACTGTCCTCATTAACCAATTTGCCAAGGTCAACTTCAGGCTGATGCTAGGCAAACCCCAAAAAGAGTTCTGTATGGGGAAAAAAATACCCAAGTTGATGCAAAGGTAAGAGCAAGTTGCCAGATGGGGAAGCCCTGGCCTGAAATAGAAGTACATACCGGCGTAGCTTAGAAGGACAACCCAAGTTGGAAAAAGGGGCAGCCAAATTTAAGGCGGTTGATGGACTTCTGGCACTTGCCCTTCCATCACTCTCGAGAGTTGGTTAAAGCACAGCGGACCAGAGCTGCTCTGGAGTTGAGTTTTTGGCAGAGGTGGGAATCGAACCCACAACCTTTTGGACCAGGTTATCGATCAGAGCCCTGTGCTCTACCAACTGAGCTATTCAGGCAGGCTGTTTTAGGAAGGGGCCTCAGGTTGGTATTGACTTTATTAGGCAGAAGGTGGCTGTTCTATGGCGCATGCAGCAAATCACCTGGTTTCTTTCCCCAAAGGGCCCAGCGTGCGAGTTCCAGGGGTGCATTTCAGGGAAAGGTGCCTTTTCTTCAGGCTACATTAATGAGTAACCAATATTTCACATTTGTTAAAGCACCAAAACGTCCTTCGCTAATCAGCTTCTCAAATGCTTAATTTCAAGAAGGTTCATCTGTGCCATCTTCTGCATCAGCATTCAAAAGCGAGCTCTACTTTCTTTTCGGCAGAATCGCACCATAGCTGCCACGCTAGTCAGCTTCTCAAATGTTTTTTTTTTTAAGCTTGGCACAGAACACTGTCCTCATTAACCAATTTGCCAAGGTCAACTTCAGGCTGATGCTAGGCAAACCCCAAAAAGAGTTCTGTATGGGGAAAAAATACCCAAGTTGATGCAAAGGTAAGAGCAAGGTGCCAGATGGGGAAGCCCTGGCCTGAAATAGAAGTACATACCGGCGTAGCTTAGAAGGACAACCCAAGTCTGAAAAAGGGGCAGCCAAATTTAAGGCGGTTGATGGACTTCTGGCACTTGCCCTTCCATCACTCTCGAGAGTTGGTTAAAGCACAGCGGACCAGAGCTGCTCTGGAGTTGAGTTTTTGGCAGAGGTGGGAATCGAACCCACAACCTTTTGGACCAGGTTATCGATCAGAGCCCTGCGCTCTACCAACTGAGCTATTCAGGCAGGCTGTTTTAGGAAGGGGCCTCAGGTTGGTATTGACTTTATTAGGCAGAAGATGGACTTCCGGCCCTGCCGGTCAATGCAGAGGCACAAGGGGACAATGAGTTATTACAGTCATCCGGAACCGTTCCCAAAAGGTCTAGTTTCCTGTGGTGTCATGGTTAATGTGCCTCTTTCTGCCCGTGGGGTCCTGAGTTCAAATCCTGGTTGGATGACTTTTCAGGTTTCTTTATGCCTGTACAGAACCCTTTATTGTGTGCAGGCTCGGCAATGGCATTTTCTTCATGCTGCATTCAAGAGCGACTGCTACTTTGACGACAGCAAAATCAGCATCCCCACATGGCTGTTCTATGGCGCATGCAGCAAATCACCTGGTTTCTTTCCCCAAAGGGCCCAGCGTGCGAGTTCCAGGGGTGCATTTCAGGGAAAGGTGCCTTTTCTTCAGGCTACATTAATGAGTAACCAATATTTCACATTTGTTAAAGCACCAAAACGTCCTTCGCTAATCAGCTTCTCAAATGCTTAATTTCAAGAAGGTTCATCTGTGCCATCTTCTGCATCAGCATTCAAAAGCGAGCTCTACGTTTTTTTCGGCAGAATCGCACCATAGCTGCCACGCTAGTCAGCTTCTCAAATGTTTTTTTTTTTTTTTAAGCTTGGCACAGAACACTGTCCTCATTAACCAATTTGCCAAGGTCAACTTCAGGCTGATGCTAGGCAAACCCCAAAAAGAGTTCTGTATGGGGAAAAAATACCCAAGTTGATGCAAAGGTAAGAGCAAGTTGCCAGATGGGGAAGCCCTGGCCTGAAATAGAAGTACATACCGGCGTAGCTTAGAAGGACAACCCAAGTTGGAAAAAGGGGCAGCCAAATTTAAGGCGGTTGATGGACTTCTGGCACTTGCCCTTCCATCACTCTCGAGAGTTGGTTAAAGCACAGCGGACCAGAGCTGCTCTGGAGTTGAGTTTTTGGCAGAGGTGGGAATCGAACCCACAACCTTTTGGACCAGGTTATCGATCAGAGCCCTGCGCTCTACCAACTGAGCTATTCAGGCAGGCTGTTTTAGGAAGGGGCCTCAGGTTGGTATTGACTTTATTAGGCAGAAGGTGGCTGTTCTATGGCGCATGCAGCAAATCACCTGGTTTCTTTCCCCAAAGGGCCCAGCGTGCGAGTTCCAGGGGTGCATTTCAGGGAAAGGTGCCTTTTCTTCAGGCTACATTAATGAGTAACCAATATTTCACATTTGTTAAAGCACCAAAACGTCCTTCGCTAATCAGCTTCTCAAATGCTTAATTTCAAGAAGGTTCATCTGTGCCATCTTCTGCATCAGCATTCAAAAGCGAGCTCTACTTTCTTTTCGGCAGAATCGCACCATAGCTGCCACGCTAGTCAGCTTCTCAAATGTTTTTTTTTTTTAAGCTTGGCACAGAACACTGTCCTCATTAACCAATTTGCCAAGGTCAACTTCAGGCTGATGCTAGGCAAACCCCAAAAAGAGTTCTGTATGGGGAAAAAATACCCAAGTTGATGCAAAGGTAAGAGCAAGGTGCCAGATGGGGAAGCCCTGGCCTGAAATAGAAGTACATACCGGCGTAGCTTAGAAGGACAACCCAAGTCTGAAAAAGGGGCAGCCAAATTTAAGGCGGTTGATGGACTTCTGGCACTTGCCCTTCCATCACTCTCGAGAGTTGGTTAAAGCACAGCCGACCAGAGCTGCTCTGGAGTTGAGTTTTTGGCAGAGGTGGGAATCGAACCCACAACCTTTTGGACCAGGTTATCGATCAGAGCCCTGCGCTCTACCAACTGAGCTATTCAGGCAGGCTCTTTTAGGAAGGGGCCTCAGGTTGGTATTGACTTTATTAGGCAGAAGATGGACTTCCGGCCCTGCCGGTCAATGCAGAGGCACAAGGGGACAATGAGTTATTACAGTCATCCGGAACCTTGCCCAAAAGGTCTAGTTTCCTGTGGTGTCATGGTTAAAGCGCCTCTTTCTGCCCGTGGGGTCCTGAGTTCAAATCCTGGTTGGATGACTTTTCAGGTTTCTTTATGCCTGTACAGAACCCTTTATTGTGTGCAGGCTCGGCAATGGCATTTTCTTCATGCTGCATTCAAGAGCGACTGCTACTTTGACGACAGCAAAATCAGCATCCCCACATGGCTGTTCTATGGCGCATGCAGCAAATCACCTGGTTTCTTTCCCCAAAGGGCCCAGCGTGCGAGTTCCAGGGGTGCATTTCAGGGAAAGGTGCCTTTTCTTCAGGCTACATTAATGAGTAACCAATATTTCACATTTGTTAAAGCACCAAAACGTCCTTCGCTAATCAGCTTCTCAAATGCTTAATTTCAAGAAGGTTCATCTGTGCCATCTTCTGCATCAGCATTCAAAAGCGAGCTCTACTTTCTTTTCGGCAGAATCGCACCATAGCTGCCACGCTAGTCAGCTTCTCAAATGTTTTTTTTTTTTAAGCTTGGCACAGAACACTGTCCTCATTAACCAATTTGCCAAGGTCAACTTCAGGCTGATGCTAGGCAAACCCCAAAAAGAGTTCTGTATGGGGAAAAAATACCCAAGTTGATGCAAAGGTTAGGGCAAGGTGCCAGATGGGGAAGACCTGGCCTGAAATAGAAGTACATACCGGCATAGCTTAGAAGGACAACCCAAGTTGGAAAAAGGGGCAGCCAAATTTAAGGCGGTTGATGGACTTCTGGCACTTGCCCTTCCATCACTCTTGAGAGTTGGTTAAAGCACAGCGGACCAGAGCTGCTCTGGAGTTGAGTTTTTGGCAGAGGTGGGAATCGAACCCACAACCTTTTGGACCAGGTTATCGATCAGAGCCCTGCGCTCTACCAACTGAGCTATTCAGGCAGGCTGTTTTAGGAAGGGGCCTCAGGTTGGTATTGACTTTATTAGGCAGAAGATGGACTTCCGGCCCTGCCGGTCAATGCAGAGGCACAAGGGGACAATGAGTTATTACAGTCATCCGGAACCGTTCCCAAAAGGTCTAGTTTCCTGTGGTGTCATGGTTAATGTGCTTCTTTCTGCCCGTGGGGTCCTGAGTTCAAATCCTGGTTGGATGACTTTTCAGGTTTCTTTATGCCTGTACAGAACCCTTTATTGTGTGCAGGCTCGGCAATGGCATTTTCTTCATGCTGCATTCAAGAGCGACTGCTACTTTGACGACAGCAAAATCAGCATCCCCACATGGCTGTTCTATGGCGCATGCAGCAAATCACCTGGTTTCTTTCCCCAAAGGGCCCAGCGTGCGAGTTCCAGGGGTGCATTTCAGGGAAAGGTGCCTTTTCTTCAGGCTACATTAATGAGTAACCAATATTTCACATTTGTTAAAGCACCAAAACGTCCTTCGCTAATCAGCTTCTCAAATGCTTAATTTCAAGAAGGTTCATCTGTGCCATCTTCTGCATCAGCATTCAAAAGCGAGCTCTACTTTCTTTTCGGCAGAATCGCACCATAGCTGCCACGCTAGTCAGCTTCTCAAATGTTTTTTTTTTTTTTTAAGCTTGGCACAGAACACTGTCCTCATTAACCAATTTGCCAAGGTCAACTTCAGGCTGATGCTAGGCAAACCCCAAAAAGAGTTCTGTATGGGGAAAAAAATACCCAAGTTGATGCAAAGGTAAGAGCAAGTTGCCAGATGGGGAAGCCCTGGCCTGAAATAGAAGTACATACCGGCGTAGCTTAGAAGGACAACCCAAGTTGGAAAAAGGGGCAGCCAAATTTAAGGCGGTTGATGGACTTCTGGCACTTGCCCTTCCATCACTCTCGAGAGTTGGTTAAAGCACAGCGGACCAGAGCTGCTCTGGAGTTGAGTTTTTGGCAGAGGTGGGAATCAAACCCACAACCTTTTGGACCAGGTTATCGTTCAGAGCCCTGTGCTCTACCAACTGAGCTATTCAGGCAGGCTGCTTTAGGAAGGGGCCTCAGGTTGGTATTGACTTTATTAGGCAGAAGGTGGCTGTTCTATGGCGCATGCAGCAAATCACCTGGTTTCTTTCCCCAAAGGGCCCAGCGTGCGAGTTCCAGGGGTGCATTTCAGGGAAAGGTGCCTTTTCTTCAGGCTACATTAATGAGTAACCAATATTTCACATTTGTTAAAGCACCAAAACGTCCTTCGCTAATCAGCTTCTCAAATGCTTAATTTCAAGAAGGTTCATCTGTGCCATCTTCTGCATCAGCATTCAAAGCGAGCTCTACTTTCTTTTCGGCAGAATCGCACCATAGCTGCCACGCTAGTCAGCTTCTCAAATGTTTTTTTTTTTAAGCTTGGCACAGAACACTGTCCTCATTAACCAATTTGCCAAGGTCAACTTCAGGCTGATGCTAGGCAAACCCCAAAAAGAGTTCTGTATGGGGAAAAAATACCCAAGTTGATGCAAAGGTTAGGGCAAGGTGCCAGATGGGGAAGACCTGGCCTGAAATAGAAGTACATACCGGCATAGCTTAGAAGGACAACCCAAGTTGGAAAAAGGGGCAGCCAAATTTAAGGCGGTTGATGGACTTCTGGCACTTGCCCTTCCATCACTCTTGAGAGTTGGTTAAAGCACAGCGGACCAAAGCTGCTCTGGAGTTGAGTTTTTGGCAGAGGTGGGAATCGAACCCACAACCTTTTGGACCAGGTTATCGATCAGAGCCCTGCGCTCTACCAACTGAGCTATTCAGGCAGGCTGTTTTAGGAAGGGGCCTCAGGTTGGTATTGACTTTATTAGGCAGAAGATGGACTTCCGGCCCTGCCGGTCAATGCAGAGGCACAAGGGGACAATGAGTTATTACAGTCATCCGGAACCGTTCCCAAAAGGTCTAGTTTCCTGTGGTGTCATGGTTAATGTGCCTCTTTCTGCCCGTGGGGTCCTGAGTTCAAATCCTGGTTGGATGACTTTTCAGGTTTCTTTATGCCTGTACAGAACCCTTTATTGTGTGCAGGCTCGGCAATGGCATTTTCTTCATGCTGCATTCAAGAGCGACTGCTACTTTGACGACAGCAAAATCAGCATCCCCACATGGCTGTTCTATGGCGCATGCAGCAAATCACCTGGTTTCTTTCCCCAAAGGGCCCAGCGTGCGAGTTCCAGGGGTGCATTTCAGGGAAAGGTGCCTTTTCTTCAGGCTACATTAATGAGTAACCAATATTTCACATTTGTTAAAGCACCAAAACGTCCTTCGCTAATCAGCTTCTCAAATGCTTAATTTCAAGAAGGTTCATCTGTGCCATCTTCTGCATCAGCATTCAAAAGCGAGCTCTACTTTCTTTTCGGCAGAATCGCACCATAGCTGCCACGCTAGTCAGCTTCTCAAATGTTTTTTTTTTTTTTAAGCTTGGCACAGAACACTGTCCTCATTAACCAATTTGCCAAGGTCAACTTCAGGCTGATGCTAGGCAAACCCCAAAAAGAGTTCTGTATGGGGAAAAAATACCCAAGTTGATGCAAGGTAAGAGCAAGTTGCCAGATGGGGAAGCCCTGGCCTGAAATAGAAGTACATACCGGCGTAGCTTAGAAGGACAACCAAGTTGGAAAAGGGGCAGCCCAAATTTAAGGCGGTTGATGGACTTCTGGCACTTGCCCTTCCATCACTCTCGAGAGTTGGTTAAAGCACAGCGGACCGGAGCTGCTCAGGAGTTGAGTTTTTGGCAGAGGTGGGAATCGAACCCACAACCTTTTGGACCAGGTTATCGATCAGAGCCCTGTGCTCTACCAACTGAGCTATTCAGGCAGGCTGTTTTAGGAAGGGGCCTCAGGTTGGTATTGACTTTATTAGGCAGAAGGTGGCTGTTCTATGGCGCATGCAGCAAATCACCTGGTTTCTTTCCCCAAAGGGCCCAGCGTGCGAGTTCCAGGGGTGCATTTCAGGGAAAGGTGCCTTTTCTTCAGGCTACATTAATGAGTAACCAATATTTCACATTTGTTAAAGCACCAAAACGTCCTTCGCTAATCAGCTTCTCAAATGCTTAATTTCAAGAAGGTTCATCTGTGCCATCTTCTGCATCAGCATTCAAAAGCGAGCTCTACTTTCTTTTTGGCAGAATCGCACCATAGCTGCCACGCTAGTCAGCTTCTCAAATGTTTTTTTTTTTTTTTTTAAGCTTGGCACAGAACACTGTCCTCATTAACCAATTTGCCAAGGTCAACTTCAGGCTGATGCTAGGCAAACCCCAAAAAGAGTTCTGTATGGGGAAAAAATACCCAAGTTGATGCAAAGGTAAGAGCAAGTTGCCAGATGGGGAAGCCCTGGCCTGAAATAGAAGTACATACCGGCGTAGCTTAGAAGGACAACCCAAGTCTGAAAAAGGGGCAGCCAAATTTAAGGCGGTTGATGGACTTCTGGCACTTGCCCTTCCATCACTCTCAAAAGTTGGTTAAAGCCAGGCCGACCAGAGCTGCTCTGGAGTTGAGTTTTTGGCAGAGGTGGGAATCGAACCCACAACCTTTTGGACCAGGTTATCGATCAGAGCCCTGCGCTCTACCAACTGAGCTATTCAGGCAGGCTGTTTTAGGAAGGGGCCTCAGGTTGGTATTGACTTTATTAGGCAGAAGATGGACTTCCGGCCCTGCCGGTCAATGCAGAGGCACAAGGGGACAATGAGTTATTACAGTCATCCGGAACCGTTCCCAAAAGGTCTAGTTTCCTGTGGTGTCATGGTTAATGTGCTTCTTTCTGCCCGTGGGGTCCTGAGTTCAAATCCTGGTTGGATGACTTTTCAGGTTTCTTTATGCCTGTACAGAACCCTTTATTGTGTGCAGGCTCGGCAATGGCATTTTCTTCATGCTGCATTCAAGAGTGACTGCTACTTTGACGACAGCAAAATCAGCATCCCCACATGGCTGTTCTATGGCGCATGCAGCAAATCACCTGGTTTCTTTCCCCAAAGGGCCCAGCGTGCGAGTTCCAGGGGTGCATTTCAGGGAAAGGTGCCTTTTCTTCAGGCTACATTAATGAGTAACCAATATTTCACATTTGTTAAAGCACCAAAACGTCCTTCGCTAATCAGCTTCTCAAATGCTTAATTTCAAGAAGGTTCATCTGTGCCATCTTCTGCATCAGCATTCAAAAGCGAGCTCTACTTTCTTTTCGGCAGAATCGCACCATAGCTGCCACGCTAGTCAGCTTCTCAAATGTTTTTTTTTTTTTTTTAAGCTTGGCACAGAACACTGTCCTCATTAACCAATTTGCCAGGTCAACTTCAGGCTGATGCTAGGCAAACCCCAAAAAGAGTTTTGTATGGGGAAAAAATACCCAAGTTGATGCAAAGGTAAGGGCAAGGTGCCAGATGGGGAAGCCCTGGCCTGAAATAGAAGTACATACCGGCGTAGCTTAGAAGGACAACCCAAGTTGGAAAAAGGGGCAGCCAAATTTAAGGCGGTTGATGGACTTCTGGCACTTGCCCTTCCATCACTCTCGAGAGTTGGTTAAAGCACAGCGGACCAGAGCTGCTCTGGAGTTGAGTTTTGGCAGAGGTGGGAATCGAACCCACAACCTTTTGGACCAGGTTATCGATCAGAGCCCTGCGCTCTACCAACTGAGCTATTCAGGCAGGCTCTTTTAGGAAGGGGCCTCAGGTTGGTAATTTGACTTTATTAGGCAGAAGATGGACTTCCGGCCCTCGTGCCGGTCAATGCAGAGGCACAAGGGGACAATGAGTTATTACAGTCATCCGGAACCTTGCCCAAAGGTCTAGTTTCCTGTGGTGTCATGGTTAAAGCGCCTCTTTCTGCCCGTGGGGTCCTGAGTTCAAATCCTGGTTGGATGACTTTTTCAGGTTTCTTTATGCCTGGTACAGAACCCTTTATTGTGTGCAGGCTCGGCAATGGCATTTTCTTCATGCTGCATTCAAGAGCGACTGCTACTTTGACGACAGCAAAATCAGCATCCCCCACATGGCTGTTCTATGGCGCATGCAGCAAATCACCTGGTTTCTTTCCCCAAAGGGCCCAGCGTGCGAGTTCGCAGGGGTGCATTTCAGGGAAAGGTGCCTTTTCTTCCAGGCTACATTAATGAGTAACCCAATATTTCACATTTGTTAAAGCACCAAAACCGTCCTTTCGCTAATCAGCTTCTCAAATGCTTAATTTCAAGAAGGTTCATCTGTGCCATCCTTCTGCATCAGCATTCAAAAGCGAGCTCTACTTTCTTTTCGGCAGAATCGCACCATAAGCTGCCACGCTAGTCAGCTTCTCAAATGTTTTTTTTTTTTTTTTAAGCTTGGCACAGAACACTGTCCTCATTAACCCAATTTGGCCAAGGTCAACTTCAGGCTGATGCTAGGGGCAAACCCCCAAAAAGAGTTCTGTATGGGGAAAAAATACCCAAGTTGATGCAAAGGTTAGGGCAAGGTGCCAGATGGGGAAGACTGGCTGACATAGAGTACATACCGGCATAGCTTAGAAGACACCCAAGTTGAGAAAAAGGCAGCAAATTTAAGCGGTTGATGGATTTGGCACTTGCTTCCACACTCTTGAGAGTTGGTTAAAGCACAGCGACCAGAGCTCTCTTAAAGTTAGTTTTTGGCAAGGTGGGAACGACCCACAACCTTTTGGACCAGTTATCAATTTCAGTGCCCTGCGCTCTACCAACTGAGTATCTCAGGCAGGACTGTTTTAGAAGGCCTCAGGTTGGTATCTTTATCTAGGCAGGAAGATGGACTTCCGGCTCCTGACCGGTCATGCAGAGCACAAGGGCGACAATGACGTTATTACAGTCATCCGAACCTCCCAAAAGCTCTAGTTTCCTGTCGGTGCATGGTTAGGTGCCTCTTTCTGCCGTGGTCCTGGTTCAAAGCCTGGTTGGATGACTTTCTCAGTGTTGCTTATATGCCTGTACAGAACCCTTTATTGTGTTGCAGCTCCGGACAATGGCATTCTTCTTCATGCTGCATTCAAGAACGACTCGATACTTTTGACACAGGCAAAAATCACCATCCCCCATGCTGTTCATTATTGGCGCATGCATGCAAATCACCTGGTTTCTTTCCCAAGGCCCAGCTCGAGTTTCAGGGGTGCATTAGGGAAGTGCTTTTTTCAGGCTACTTAATGAGTAAACCAACTATTTCAAATTTGTTTAAACACCAAAACGTCCTTCCTCAATCAGGCTTCTCAATTTAATTTCAAGAAGTCATCTATACCATCTCTGATTCAGCATTCAAAAGCTAGCTCTACGTTTTTCGCAGTGCGGACCATCTGCCACGTAGTCAGCTTCTCAAATGTTTTTTTTTTTTTTTTTTAAGCTTGGCACAGAACACTGTCTCATAAACCATTTGCCGAAGGTCTAACTGCAGGCTGATTAGAGCAAACCCAAAAAGAGTTCTGTATGGGGAAAAAATACCCAAGCTTATGCAAAGGTGAAGGCAAGTGCAATGGGGAACCCTGGGGCCTAAAAAATACTACTGGCGTAGCTTAGAAGGACAACCCAATTCTGAAAAAGGGGCAGCCAAATTTAAGTGGGGTTGATGGACTTCTGGCACTTGCCTTCCATCACTCGTCGAGAGTGGGTTAAAGCACAGCTGACCAGAGCTGCCTGGAGTTGAGTTTTTGGCAGAGGTGGAATCGATCAACCACAACCTTTGGACAGTTATCGATCAGAGCCCTTCCGCATCTACCAACTGAGCTATATAGGCAGGCTCTTTTAGGAAGGGGCCTCAGGTTGGTATGACTTTATTTAGCAGAAGATGGAACTTCACGGCTTGCCGTCAATGCAGAGGCACAATGACAATGAAGGTATATTACAGTCATTCGAACACCAAAAGTTCTAGTTTCTGTGGTATCATGTTAAAGAGCCTGCTTCTGCCGTGGTCGACCTGAGTTCAAATCTGTTGGTGACTCTTTCAGTTTCTTTTGCACGTACAGAACCTTTATTGTGGTGCAGCTGCAATGCATTTGTCTTCATGCTGCATTCAAGAGCGACTGCTACTTATGACCGAACAGCAAAAATCAGCATCCCACATGCTGTCATATGGCGCATGCAGCAAATCACCTGTTCTTCCCAAACCAGCGTGAGCGAGTTCCAGTGGTGCATTTCAGGGAAAGTTGCCTTTTTTTCAGGCTACATTAATGGTAACAATATTCACAATTTGTTAAAGCACACAAACGTCTCGCTAATCCAGCTTCTCAAATGCTATTTCAAGAAGGTTCATCTGTCCATTCTGCATCAGCATTCAAAAGCGGCTCAACGTTTTTGCGGCAGAAATCGAGATAGCTCCAGCTAGTCAGTTTTCTCAAATGTTTTTTTTTTTTTTCTTTTAAGTTGCACAAACACTGTCCTCAATCTAACCAATTTGCAAGGCTCAACTTCAGGTGACTGCTAGGCAAGACCCCAAAAAGATTCGTTGGGAAAAAATACCAAGTTATGCAAGGAGCAGCAATTGCAGATGGAAGCCTGGCCTGAAATAGAGTACTACCGGCGTAGCTTAGAGACAACCCAAGTTGGAAAAGGGCAGCCCAAATTTAAGCGCGTTGATGGAACTTTGGCATCTTGCTTCCATCACTCTCGAAGCTCTGGTTAAAGCACAGTGGACCGGAGCTGCTCGGAGTTGATTTTTTTGCAAGGTGGAATCGAACCACACCTTTTGGACCAGTTATCGATTCAACCCTCGCGTCTACAACTGAGCTTTCAGGAAGGCTGTTTAGAAGGCCGCATTGGTATTGACTTTATTAGGCAGGAAGGTGGCTTTCTAGGCATGCAGCATATCATCACCTGGTTTCTTTCCCCAAAGAGCCCAGGCGGCAACCTTGGGCGAGGTCCAGGTGCATTTCAGGGAAAATCTTCTCTT